>NW_027249278.1:0-97500 GCF_030848795.1 Temnothorax nylanderi | reverse complement strand
CAAAGGTTTCGTCTGCGACACCTCCGTTTCCTTCTCTCCGCGCCCTCCCTTGCTCTTCTCTCCTCCTCCGCGCCCTCTTTTCTGCACGCCCGTTTAACGCGATGTGACATTCTCCTTTTTTCCCCTATCTTCCTTTTTACTCCACTTTTTTCATTCTTTTTTTTTGTATTTCCTTCTCTTTTTCTCGATTCTTCCTTTCTCTTTCTCTCTTTTCAACTCATTCAAGCTTCTTTCTAACATCCCAAGTGCATATCCACATCTTGAAGGCTTTCAGAAAGCGACCGAAATACGTTCCTTAAATTCATCTTCTTTTGAAGCTTCATCTCTCTTTTGTTTATTTCTTCTGCTTTCCTCTCTTTTTGGAATATCTTGTATTTAACATTTCTTTCGGTCACTTGACCTTTCCAGCGGCGTTATTTCGAGTTGAAGTTGAAAATCTGGGAATGCTCATAAAAGACTTAAAGTTTGCTTTCTAAATGCGCATCTATACGTTATTCTCTTTTTTTTTATTTTCTTCTTTCTTTTTTTCTCTATTCCTATCGGATTTTCTTGTTATACATGCTAGTTCCGGCCGCTTTATTTCTCCTTTTACTTCGTGTTAGTTTTGCTTCTACCGCTTTTCCGGTGGTTACGGTAGTATGCACGATTTACCTGTTGAATATCTTGTTTGTCTTGTTCTGACGGAGCTTGTCCCAGATCAATAAATTGATATTTCCCCCTTCTTCCTCTTTTCTTTGTCTACCTTTCTTTGATCTGTACCTCGCTTTTCTCTACCTTTTTCTCTCTTCCTCCCTCTCTTTTCCCTCCCTCCTCCTCGCTCTTTCTTTCTCTCGCTATAGTCGTGCCCTCTTTCTAGGTTTCGGAGGACCGCGTGGGAGTCCGCGGTAGGAAACACGAGGCTATTTAGCCAAACTAACTAACTACCTACGCTAACGTTATTACGAATAGACAGCAGTGAGAAAACATGAGAAAACGTTGTGAACAAAAAAAAAAGATATCAAGAAAAAACGCGATAGAAACGAAGTAAACGAGAAAGAATTATACCTACCTATGCATTTAAGGTAATGTACAAGTCTCTAGTGTGATACATTTCTACGCTTATTCTCTAACTTAGTAGTCGAAAAGTCTAAAGTACGGATACCTCGTTGTGCGGTTAGTGGCGAAGAGAACGAAGACGAAAAATGAAACATGGGGGGAAAAAAGAGGGGGGAAAACGCGAAGAGGGTGAACGCGGAGGTCGGGCGAAAATAAAAGTAAAGAAAGAAAAAAGGAGGAAAAAAGAGACATCCACACAGTGCTGTAACGAAGTAATAGAGTAAACGCGAACGGGACGGAAAAGAGGGGAAAAAAGAGGAGATGCGGAGGATATGAAAAAGGGAAAGAAAAAAGAAACGATCAAAACGACCTGCGCGCTTATATGTATATTCCAACTGTACGTATACGTGCGATTATACGAGATATTCCGCCGTTGCGACTTTCGTGTAACGCGTATACACTTTTGGACGAGATCACGCTGCTCCTTCGCTTCTCTCATCTTCGACGCTTATCTTCGGAAAAAACTGACGGAATTTACCTTCGCCGTTGGCGAAACGAGAGTTGACGACGAGATGATTCCCACCGTATTAGAGTTATGATCGATGAGTGGGCGATCACCCGTATCGACGCGCGCGAATATACAGGGTGTCCCAGAGGAGCGCATCTTTGATTTCGCGGGATAACCCAGTTAACAAGGTGATGTCAAATGATATATTAATACCGTTTTAATGACGTCTCTAACGTCAATAATACGTCATTAAAACGTCTTTAGACGTCACTTAATTGGGAATAATAACGTCGATCTTTTTGATTGAAAAAAACTTCGCCGAGATGCCACGCCGCTTCTTTAAATGTTAGGACTGATGCGAGATAATTGAAATATTTTTGAAGTATCTTGATTGTTTCAGATTTCTATTTAGATTTAATGCAGTTATAATTTCTTGAGCCTCTGAGAGTCACTTGTATATGCGCGCGCATATATAATAATGAGCGGCTGATCCTTTTTAGAATATCGAGTAACTCGATGTCAATTCCAATCCTATTGGTCCAGCGAGGGAGGAGTGTAAACTCGGAAGTCGGCGAATGTCGCGGATGAGAGTCGGACTGAAAATTTGCGCGACATGCGGTTATACGATCGCAAAAAAAAAACTATATTCGAGACTTAGACTATAAAAAGAAAGGGGAGAAAATCACGAATCAAGAATTGATGAGTGCGTGAGCGCTGTATGGATCAACTAATTCGACGCGACGCGCGTGAGTCGCGTCGCTTGTGTATTTGCATGCGTGTGAGAGGGACGGAGTGCGTGCGTGTGTGTAAATTGTGTGCGAATCGCCGGAACGAGAGTACTCGACATGTAATGTTCGGCATATGATGTACATAATTCTGTATATACGAACGAATCACTGACTGTACAATACCACCCAAATATATTTATATTTCATGTTAAAAATTACTCTGGTAAAGTTCTTCTTTCTGGTAACGCATGTACTTCAACCTATCTGTTTTCAATCCTCCGAGCATCTATCCCAAAGTACATCACGCTTTAAGAAATAGATACAAAAGTAATAATCACTCAGAAGAAACTTTGTTGGTCATTATAATCGAGACTTAGAAAGATTATACCTAATTAGGCTTTATTTTTGCAGGTTTTTTTCCTGTTATCGGTTATTTAATATTAAACACCAAGGAAAAATATGAGACCTATCTTAAAAAAGCGACGTAATAAAAAATATCTTAAGATACATCATTCCATATTTGTTTGCATTAATAATACATTTCGCATGGAGATCAAGTAACGCTTTATAGCGCGTTACCGATAAATCACGCTTATAAAGGGCTATAAAGTGGACCGGCGGCATTCTGGGAGTCGCAGCCTCGAGACGAACGCGTTAATTAAAAACTGTCGTATCCAATTACCGAAGCCGGAGCCGGAGACCGTGCGGATCAGCTGCGGTCCGCGCGCAACCGGCTCTCGCTTTCATTGTCGAGACTGAAAGGGCTGGGTACGAAGGACCGAAGGAAAGCCCAGGACGTATGGTGCCGGCCAGAACGACGAGAAACGAGAGGAGCACATAGAGGAGAAGAGGAGGAGAGAAGAAAGGAACGTACGAAAGTATATAGCGTACGCGATGGCGACGTGCCAAGGGTTGCAGCAACGGATTTTGCCGGCGACAATAATGCCGACGGAGGAGGAGAGAGAAGAAAAGCGGCAGGGATTAATTTCGAATACGATAACTCAACGATATCGCCGTCTCTATGTTTCTTTTTCCTTTGGCTCCCTTCTTTCCCACCTTCCTTCGCTATGTTTCAGAAACTACGTCGCGAAAGAGGTAAGTTGCAGAACTTTTCAGCGCGATTAAAAGGGTATATACGTACAAAATAGTATAATAAAATCTCGGGAAGTTTTGTGCTTCAAAATTATTCAATTATTCATATAGATCGACGCATGATTCGGAGAAGTAATTTAACGTTTTTAATTGTCAAGATACTTTATCTATGAAATGGAAAGGAGAAGTTAGAGAAAATTCGACGCGAGTTAGAAGAGAACCGTTCCGATCATTGTATGTGATGTACGGATATTCAAGCGTTCCGTTTTTCAACGACCCACCCGGTATTACCGGATTATCGCGGGGAAAAAAGGAAGTCGGCGAAGAGGGTTTCCGGGGGAATCGCGTCTCGCTTGCGGTTTGCGCCAAGGCAACGTGACGAAATCGAGCTTGCAAACCTCTGGCGTTCCGGCCTCGACCCAGCGGGATGAAATTGCATATTTAAAGGCTGCAGTTGCGAAACGTCGGCAACTCTTGCACGATTTTTTCGTGCAAATTCGTACCCCCCCTTTTTTACCCCTGCTTACGGACGTCTTTTCTCGGGGAGCTCGAATTATATGACCACGGCATTCTCCGCTCATTCTTTCCGCTAATGATCGCCATTCAGCCGTCCTCGCGGAAACGCAACGTGGCGAATACTGCGCGTGGCTCGTAATTTCGCGAAAATTTATCGTAAGCATTTTGCGGACGGCGATATATTTCCGCGCGGGAATATTTTAGGGAAACGCTCCGGGGACACAGCTTCGGACAAAGTATTCCCGTCAACGCGAAATTGACCTGAATATATCGAAAGAAAAGGAACAAAAAGAAGACAGATATTTTTTTTTAACACGTATACGTATTCTGTACACGTATCAGATACTTTCTCAACTGTTCGATCACGAGACGCTTTCGTGGAGAACCTCGAATTTAATATTTTCCGCAACGATTCGCATAGCGCCATTATCGGTATCTCGCTAATTTGACATTAATGTAATAATACGAATTTACGTGCGCTCATGAAACGCGCGTAAATTTCAGCGAGATTCTCGCCTCTCGATCTCGTTTCGCCCGTACGATCGGGTGGAGCCGCGACCGGGCGATATGATGCAATGCGATGCGATGCGCAGCACGGGCGCGTGCTCTCGAGCTCTCACGACACCATCGATCGTCGTTTCTCTCTCTCCTTAAGGCGAAAAAAGGCATTATTCGATTGCATCTTCAAGTGCAAGGCGAGGTGGCCGTCGCTTACTAGAACCGTGGCCGGGGCCGCGTGCAACGGCGAGCTATATAAATCAATACGGGAACAGCCAATGTCACTCCCGTGAGGCTCAAAAGCGGCCGAAAGAGGAGACATTATTATACGGGGTGTCCCGCAGCGACCGCACGTCCCCTCTCTCGGTCAGGCACAGGTCCGAGTCTGTATCCTAGTATCGAATTTCGCCGGGATCGAGCGAGCTTCGAAGAAAAAGTCGCCGTGTGACGTTCGATACCGATGAAAAAATTGCGCTCCTGCGAAAGGAGTACTTGCAATGCAATCGAGATCATTTTACTGAAATCCAGTTTATCATTGAAGTTAAATATACGTATTCATGTTGCATCTGTATGTAAAGATGCTGCGAGACATTATATATGTAGGATGCACGTGAAGAGTACATACGTAAAACGAGGAAAAACGCGGTCAAGATTTATCTATTTTTTTTTACTATTTGCATCGAGAAAATTTGCATGAATTGCATGGTATTTATTCTAATCGAAATCTACCGTCTTGATAGCGGATTTATGTTTCCGGCGACCTTTCGCGGCTTTTCAAGCCCGTCCTTGCCCGATCGCGAACAATACGCTAATAAGAATAGCTCCTCGCGTTGTTAGATGATTTATGTTAATATCGTTGACCGAGCGCTGTGAAATACAACCTGTCCTTAAAACTCATGACCTTAATTTCAATGACAAATTTCTGGACTGATTCGACATCGTTTCTTCGTCGGAAAATTCCAACGAAGACTGTCGCTCGAAGGTTGTTTGTCCGAGAGTATAAAGTTCGTCCGAATATAAATTTTAATAGGTTTATAAAAGATGTTCCTTAATTGCAATCTTGAGGTCTTGATTTCGATACGCCGATATAACTCTGGCACTTTCTACGCCCCGACGAGGTGAGGAAAAATCGCCTATAAATCATTCGGATCAGATTCAATTATTGAGATAAGCCCAGGGGTTCTCGGCGGCAATCTGCATGTACGTCAGCACGCACGTCATTGCAATTGATTCGACGTAAGCGTACATAAAAGGTGCGACTAAGATACCCGCTCGAGTTACGAGTTACGACGCGACGCGCGACGGCGCGATGATAAGCCAGCTGCGAGATAATTGTCCAAGCGAGGCTATTCTTTACAGCGATTCGTTAGAAATCCTAGAATAGCCCGTTTAATTGCTTCTCGCGATCCTTACGGCCATGCGACTTCGCCGACATCAACAGCCCGGAGCTATTTTGCGCAAATAATTACGTCAATCCGTTTTCGCTTCATAGACGGTTCTCCAATCTATCGAAACGGACGGACGATTTTTTAAATAAAATGCACGAAGATTTGAAAAGCCAGAAGAACGCGATGCGAATTTCTGAGAAACGTGAAATTGTTTGTTGAGGAAGGAAAAACACGTGTTTTATCGCGATAAGATATTTTTATCATTGTCCTCATATATTAATGATTTCGAATTAGTACGTCATTCATCCTACAAGATGGAACATTGATTTTGTATAATCGTATGACTTTCAGAATTTTTCTCAACGTCACATGTTCCCATAAATCATATACGAGAGAGAGAGTGAGAGAGTGAGAGAGGGGGGAGAGAGAGGGAGAGAGAGATCACAACGCATATTTATATTAATATACAATTTTACGGCACCGTGAGTAGTAAATTAATATGTAATAACGCACGAAATGCATCAACGAAAATACACACAATATGGATATCAAGCGATAAATAAATTTTAATGATAATTAGCGTGCTCCAGGACTAGTTCCGCGCGAGCATAGTAGCGCGTATTCCTATTTTTACGTGCCATCACGTGCCCGTAAGCATGATCGAGCTATATATTATTCCCCCGTGCTGCGAAATATTTCGCTGATTGTGAGAGCGTAGAACAAGGAAGAAAGTGCTGAGATACGTGTCGAAAATGATTGCATATGATGTTTGGTAATTAATGAAGATGCATTCGAGGCGATCGGCGTTTTTCGCCGTCGAGCGGCGTTCACCTTTGACATTGACTTTCGCATTTACCATTGACCTTGCGCGACGCGGAGTTATATATATATATATATGTATATATATATATATATATATATATATATATATAACTATATATATATAGCCAGTCGGAAAAGCACGCGGTTTTTTCCAGCATATTTTATCGCGAACATTTTCTGCGCGTCGCCGATTGAATTTTTCTCGGGCGCGTCGCTTCGCGACTGTCCGACGGCTTCTTTTTGTCTCGTTTATTTCCGCGAAAATCTCGTCGCGACGCGTTAATGCGCAGGAAAATTCTGACATGCGATAAGCGACGGGAAAACTCGTGGCTGTCGCGTCGCGACGACGAGTACTTATTGGTTTAGCTCGTTTCGCGAACGGAATTCTCCGTCGATGACGAAATCGCGACGAGGACCCTCGATAGCAAATCACGGACATGAAAGATGTCACGTGATTTGAGCTCCCCTGTGGCCGTGCTCGCCCACAACGGCATCCTCCACGAGGGATTTCACGGTCGGCGAAACGCGACTCTATTTCCAGTGTGGCCCACGACCACGGCCAATGGCAGATCTGGAAGTATTTGGATTCGAATGTCCGCCTCTATTGGTTAAAAGCCACGGAGAGCGCTTTGGTGAATCCTCGATGAAAATTCGCCGTGCTCGAGGTCTTCACACTGCGTTTTTTTTTTTTCCAAGAAGACGTTTAACGCCAGTCTTGGAAACCTTTTTACGTAATAGCGCAAGGTTAACGAGGAGTAAACAATAACGTGTCGGTATAAACGCAAGCTAATTTTCGGGATAATAAATAATTTTAGCGATCAAATTTGAAAGTCTAGGGTAAAACGCTAATTTCGCGTTGGCAATACTACACGATGCAATTAGATGAAATCGCAAATTTGGCGACGATTTTGTTCTTAAGATTATTTCGCAATATCGAGTGTGACCCCAAAGAAAATTATGATGTTTTAAAGACGTCTGAATATTTTTATAGGACGTCTTATAAAACTATCAGAAAGACGTTATTATAACGTCTTTAAGATGTCTTATGTCTCGATTTATGACGTCTTTGAGGCGTCTATATAAACGTTTTATTTTGGACTATCTTTAGACATATATTGTAAAATAAAAATTAATAATACGTTAACAAGAAGAAAAATACGAAAGAAGAGCTAGCGTTCCTTATAGTAATTAATAAACTATATATCAATCCAACAGTATGCCACTTTATTTTGTCTAAATTTTAGACAACATATATGTAGAAAACTATTGCGATTTTAGAAAGTATGTTTTATTTTCAAATAAAAAAACAATAATTTAAAAAAATGTGAAGTTACGTTTATTGTCTATTAAGGCCCAATTTCACCAACGTCAATTATTATAAATGTAACCTTTGATTAAACTCACTCTTCGTCTCTTTCTAAGGGAGACAGTTAGAAAAAGACGAAGAGTGAGTTTAATCGAAGGTTACAAGTTAATCATTGGTGAAACTGGGACTAATACTACGTTTACGCGAGCGTTACTTCTGTAGTAACTTACGATAATTTCTTCGCGTAAACGGGATTTTGTAGTAACTTACGGTAATTTACTCCGCGTAAACGAGTGAATTATCGTAAGTTACTACAGAAGTAACGCTCGCGTAAACATAGTATAAGCCAAATGCGTGACGCGTTGTCGAATTAACAAATCGACCGAGCCCGACGGCGATCGAAGCGATTAGCGAAATCGTAATATCGGCACGTAACGATTACATCAGCGCAAGATGCACGACAAACGATCTCGACGCTTCGCGAGAGGCACTCGCGGCAATTGTTCGTGATCCACTTTTAGACCGTAAGTAACAATACGCGAAAAATACTCGACAGTGGCTCGACCGACCACGATTCGATGTCTGTCGAAGAATAATGCTGCGGTTTTTAAAACGATCGATGCGGCAACCGATTGGGATATTATTTAAACGTTAATCAAACTCCAGATATCTCGAATAAAAATTAGAAATAATCCAAAGAATAAAATCAATTATATATATTTCCAATATAATTTCCGATATCCGGGATAATATACAATAAAAAAAAAATTTTTTTAAATAAATAGAACCGACTTAAAAAAAAGCTCTAAAAAGTATGAAATAATACTTTTAAAAATTGAAAGGAATTCTCAAAAGTAGGTATTATTAATTTGGCGCCGACTTCAAAAAATTGAAAGGAATTTTTAAGTCTTATTTCATACTTTTTAAAGCTTTTTTAAATTAAAAAAATTTTTTTTATTTTTTTCATCTTATTTTAGAGCTTTTTTAACCCTTAAACACATACATTGGGTATGTCATACCCGGTCGGTTTTTTAAATACGCACCATTTCGAAATGGGTGATGGTAGTGGTCCGGTATGGGTCTGTAAAAAAACTTTCAGGTTTCGTCTTGAACGTCGAAGTTGAGGCAGCGTCAGTCTCGCCATAGAAGCCGAGCAAAAAGGTAAAGAAGTTTGTTTGGGATATGCTATATCCACATTATGTGTTAGTGGAATTTTTTGAGATATTTCATTTTATTTATTTACCGCAACATATTTTATTTTATAACAGTTTCATGCTTTGCAGATAATTTGAGGTTATAATCTTACAATACGGATTATTTGAGATTATAATATACGGAATGGAAACGCGTTCGAAGTCACGCAGTACTTCGGAGAATTTTTTTTATAACTAGACATCGCCAGGCGCGCGCTATTAACTTTAACATTTCACTGTACTATTACACTATTCACCACACAACTGTCAAAATATGCCATGACAGCCGCTCATGAAGTAAGCGCAGAGAGAGAACCAATCGGCATCGCGGAAAAGCGACAACAATATTTCGATAGATTCGAGTATCGATGACATGCCCTTTTTAGAAGAGGAATTCGATAGATTCGAGTATCGATGACATGCCCTTTTTAGAAGAGGAAAATAAATTACTTTCAAAGAATTATATTGTAATTTTAAATTATTTTTAACCTATTTCTGTAAAACAATTAAATATATGTATGTTCTCATTTTCGCCATTTTGTTGACGCCATGTTTTTTAAGCCAAATTTAACTTTTAAATTATGTTTATCAATCGCAAAAACTATAGACATGAAGTTTTAAAATTTTTTATAAATTAGTTTCAGAATTACAGGAATTTTTTTCACATGATTGAAATGCTCCAAAAAAGTTAAAAATTGTCCAAGTTCACCATGTCAAATAATTCAACTTTTTGGAACAAATAATTATGATGTATTTTTTTTCATATACTATCATTTCTGTACTTTTAAGATCCGTTAATAAAATGTCTTTATCGGTTTTTTTTAAATTATGAATTTTAAAAGAAAAAGTGATTTTTGCAAAATTTTCTTACGACTTCATTCGACTTATTTGCAAATATCTTTGAAGGTAAACATTAAATCACAATATCATGTCATTTCTTGGTTGACAAAATCAGCTATAAAACCACTTTAAAAAATTGTTTTGACCAAACTACCTATGGTACGTCATTCTTAAGACTTCAATGCATATTTTAAGCAAAAAAAAAAAAGAAAATCAATTTTTTGAAAAATTCACACTAGGATTCCCCCTTAATTTGTAAAGTATCCATTTTTAGGAATATATCTGTTGTAGGAGAAAGAAAACAATAAAGTTAACTATACTAAACAATTTTTTTGTACTGAAAATTTGCATTCAAATCCGCTTTAAATTTTTTATTTGCTGCAATTTTTCGTGCACAATTATTTTTTTAGTTGTCTAAAAAACATTGGCATCCTTAAAACAATTTTCTGTTTTATCATTAACGTGTAAAATAAGTGTAATCAAAAACTCTATGGTGTCCCCTTCGTCGCCCAATATCTCTGATATTGTCAGTCATCTCATGTTCATGCTTATCTTTGCCAAGAGGACTTGTTTCAGAGTCAAGGATAAAAAACAAAAATTATTTTTATTTAATTGTTAATTTAAAAAAAATTAGAAAATATTTAATTACTAATTTTTTGGAAAATTAAAAATTATTTATTTTTTATTATTATTTTTTAGAAAATATAAAATTATTTATTTTTTTACAAATTAGTTATAATTCTCCATTCATTATTAAATTTTCCAAAAATTAGGAAATAATTATTATTACCTAATTTTTGTAAAAATTATCTTTTTTTGAAATTATTTACATATTGCTTGGTAAATAAAAATAAATTGAAAATTTATTTTTCTTTTTTGGCACTTAAGGTGATGCTGGAGCCGTCTGTTTTACCGGCATTTGTTGCTGTGACGTAGCGTCGTATTAACTTGACAGAATTAAAAATCCTTTTCCAGAATTGCAGTACATACATTAATGATTCGGGGTAACTCCGATTTTATCCTTGTCTATATCCTTGTCTATACAAGGACAGATATAGGTCTATAACATAGAAAATGGTAATTTTGTCGGTTATATAGACGGCTCCAGCATCACCTTAATATTGTATTTTTGCTTATTAAGGTGATCCTAAAGCCGTTTGTATTACCGACCGAATTCTATATCTGTCCTTGTATAGACAATGATAATAGACAAGGATAGACATGGTTATAGGTTATATTGCATTCATTTAATTTGTGCAATGTATTTAAAAGTGCATTGCATTTTGTGGATATTTATTGTGAAATTTTTGTACAAAGCAAATATTGTCGTCACGTATACCAAAAAATATTAATTTTTTTTCGTTTTCGATATAAATTCGACGACCATGACCTAGATTTTGATGCGTACTTTAACTTTGGAGAAGGATTTTTAAATCCATAAAGCCAATAAAAAGATCCCAGGTAGCAAACACAAGTCATTTTGACGTCAAATACTAGTCATGTTTGTACAAATGACGTCAAATGACCAAAAAGCGACTATGTCTTTAAAAATGACATTATACTGACGTTATTCCATAACATCATTATGACGTCTATTTTTAGTCATTTTTGGTTAGGTTAGTCTATGACATCGGCGACTAATAATGGACGTTTATAAGACGTCATTTCTTAGACCATCTAAAGACGTCATTTTAAAGACGTCTTAAAGTCGTCCAAATAAGATCTTTTTGTAATATAACTATTTTTACTTCTTAATATTGTTTAATAAAGTAATAATAAAATAAAAACCACAAAATTAACTGCAATATGTTTGTTTAGCAACTTTATGATTGAAGTGGCGAATTTATGGTATAAGTGGATGTAGTTGCGTGTGATTATAGTTTTATGATAACTATTTCACACAGTGTTATAGCTATCAAGAAGAGTATCATTACAAGATTTTTGAACACTTTAAAGATGTACCTGTTATAGACAAGTACAGTTAATAAGGAAGCATCAGGGTGAGAAGATCGTCACTGTCCACTGGATCATCGAAGTCAAGCGACTCGGACGCGGTACTGTACTAGGATGGGTGACCGCCTTGAGAGCGGCTATACGCACATGGCATGTAACGAAACAGTTAAAAAAGTTTTTTTTTTCTTAGATAAAGAAAAAGAACATTTTTTTATAAACGTTTATCAAGTAGACATTTTAACATTTTAATTTCATAAAAAACATTTCTAGAAACCGGTATGTCGTACAATGGACCTATTTTTGCCGTCAATAAGACGTCAGAAAATGACGTCAATTGTCTGTGACATTAGACCGTCATTTTAACGTCATTATGCCGCCAGTTAGTGACGTCAGGAATGGTCAGTAAAGGACCAAAATTTGACGTCAAAATGACTTGTGTTTGCTACCTGGGATATGTGTTAAGAAAAAAACCGGTATTACAGACGGCTTTAGGATCACCTTAATGATTACTTCAATATTTAAAAAATGAATAATGAAAATTTTTTTTGCCGATCACTGCAAAGAACAAATAAATAGCAGCGAGGGTACCATTTAGTAGAATTCCTATAATAAGGCCAGTATTCATAGTCGGTTCTTGTATTTAAGACCATCTTAAGTACAATCTTAAGATGTCATTAACCAATCACAGAGCCGTATTAGCATCTTAAGATATTACTTAAGACGGTCTTGAAATAAGATCTGATTATGAATACCGGCCTAAGAGTTAAGCCAATGTGGTGACGATTTTTGATTGGTCCCGCCATATATTTCAGCCAACTTAGGCTGCATTCCGATATTCACTGTCAGCAACTTTCAGTACTGAAAAGCTATAGTATACGTGACGTAAAATATAGATTTGCAGTACTGACATTGAATATCGGAACGCAGCCTTAGTGGGAGTGAGACAAAGCTATCATGGTCGCCATATGCTTCAGCCAAGAAGTTAGTGGGAGTGAGACAAAGCTATAACGGTGTCCCAAGTCCTAACTTTATTTTATAGGAACTCTACCATTTAGGCGACACCAGCGCCACCAACTTTAGCCCAAAAATTAGCCCACTTTTATAGTAAAATGGAGATCGGTCTTTTTATCTCTTCCTCCCTGGCGGTACTTTATAAATAGTGACTTTAATGGTAGAGTAGAGACCCTTTACTAGAGACTGGCCAACTTTAGGAATGCGACCACAAAATGGCGGCGAAGTCGTATGGTGTGTGTAAATACGTGAACTCGATATATGTGTGCGCGTTTGTTTATCACTGTCATCCGTTGCACGTGAATTCTACGCTACTGCATCGTGTAAGTAATATGATATTTTTCATTGTAATAACAATATGTAACATCTTATGCCCGTTCTAGACTGGAGGATGATCCTCTACTCACTAGGATGAGCCGCGAGTAGGATCATCCTCCAGTCTAGAACAGGCATAAGATGTTACATATTGTTATTAGCCAGGCATTATCAATTGAAAAATAAGAAAGTAGTATGTTTATAATGTGTCTGCAATAACTAATATAACTAATATTTATTTTGGAAAAACTAATCTGTATATAATAAATATAAAAAATAAAATAACATTAATAATTAGATACGATGTGTTATATATATATATATATATATATATATATATATATATATATATATATGTACACGGTAATTAATATTGAGCCACAAAAAGAATAAAAGATCTAAGCTCGGACCGAATGTGGCGTGTTATTCGTATTTGATTGTATAATGGTCGTGTTTTCTCTTATTATGTAAATAATTAATTTTGTAGATATAAATATGCCAAGTTGCAATGTTCCTAAGTGCTTTAATAGCACCAAAAAAGGAAAAATAATTTTTATGGCAAGGTTTTCAAGTGATCCGGAAAGAAAAGAATTATGGATAAGCAGTATAGGCGAAATTAGTTCGAAATCTGAGTACTTATATGTAAGTGAAGTAAGTAATCAATATCGTTTCTTCTGTGTTATAAAAATAAAAATACTGACTATATAAAAAATTTTTATAGATACATTTTGCAAATGAAATGTGGGAGAAACCACGAGTTGACGGAAAGAAAAAACTAAAATGCAACGTTGTGCCCACAATTTTCCCTGCTCAATTTATGGCTATCAGGAGTTACGGAATCAAAAAATGCCTTTACCGGCCGAACGTACACTCCGGAGGAAACTGGAAAGTATCCAGTTCAAAGAAGGGATTTGTGACGATATTTTCAAATTGTTAGAAGATAAGATAGCTTTGTTTAAGGACGTTAGAGAAAGAGATTGTATGCTTGCACTAGATGAAATGGCTATTGCACCAGGACAACAATTTGACTCATCAACACAGTCGTATTGTGGAATTGCATCATTTTGTACACGTAAAGGTATGTCTTCAAAAATAAATCAATTATAATTAGGTATGTATTTTTTAAGTAAGCCCAAAACAAAAGAAATTACAAAAAAATGCCACTTGTCCCTGATTTTTCCACCAAGGTCATAAACTTAGGAAACATTGAAATAAATGTGTTATACTACATTGCCGGATATATTATCTCCCGTATTTCAAAATATAACGTTGTGTGTGAATTGTGTTTAAATTCCGCTGGATCTGTCACATATAAACCGATTTCAGAATGTACAAAATTCGTTCAGTTAAAATGTTTTCGACGTAATACGCTTTTTTTTGTCAATAACAGAACATTTGAATACTTTTATGAGATGGAAATTGTTATCAGGCAATATCTTCCATACTTAAAGAAAAATGTTGATGCAAAAAAATATGATATGGTAAATTTTTTTAAAGAAAAAATGCAGTGCATTTAATGCGATGCGTTGAAAAACTGCCATAACATAAAATCTAAAATAATGATGCGTTTCATTAGGTTTCGACTTCGAATAAATAATTCCAAAGTCCAATTACCGAACAAAGTTTACAATAGTAAAACCATGGCTATGCATGCGATAGTACGGTAGTTCAATTAACTATTTATAGCTATATACAAAAGAAAATAAATTTATAAAAGAGTTTAATTAAATATTTAATTTAACTTTGTGTAAGTCATTTAAAAAATTAAACTTGTATTCTTTTATTTAATGTGTTTAATTCATATAATTATTTACTGCATTATATTTTATTTTACATATATATTGTACCTGCGTTAAAAATAAAAATAATAAAAACAAAAATAAAAATAATTACCAAACAATATTTTTTCTTTTGGCATTATATTATTTGTAATTACTATCCATTGATTCCCTATTATTTAACAATGTTATTTCACTTACGAAACATTTTTCAGGACATACATTTATACATCACTATATTCATATATATTTACATCATTATTTATACACTAGTTTATACATCATTCATCAGTGATAGCACTATACATTCACAGTACAATCGTATTTCAATCCAAATTTTATACCCGTTCGCGCTCGGTCAGCAGCGTTCCTTATTGGCGCTGCCATCTTGTGGGCCCAAGTCACGTGCACCAATCACGCGGAATCCTCGAATGGCCAGTCTCTAGTAAAGGGTCTCTATGGTAGAGGGCATCGGCGAGACCTCTTTCGGAAGAATCGCGCGCTTCGGTTTGACATTCTTTCGCATCGTCAGATAGTAGCGACCGTTCAAATCGACGAACTGCAGTTACTTATCAAGTAAGTTTTGCGTGCTAAATATATTTGCGGCTCTAATTCGTGCTATCTATGATAATGGATCTATGAAAGAGCATTTATTGTCTATTTCTATAATCAATGTAGATTAACTTATAATACTTTTATCTTTTTCTAGTTCTAAAACTTAAAACAAAAATAAAAAAATTAATTAACTTGAGATTATAAATCATATTAACGTCTTCTTTATCATAACGTCATTAGTGATATTGTGATCCTTAAGGGGATCCTGCAGTGACAAGCGAACTTCCTCGATGTCGATAATGTCAACCTTTCTAATTTTGTTTTCCCTATATCTGTCTTTGTCTAACGAAATGACATCTGTCCTTTTTTCGATTGCTCGCCATCTCTCGCAAGATCCGGCAACTACTGTTGCTGCTCTTCTTGTCATTCTGCATCCGTATTTGCATTACTAAAATAATTTTTCGATGGATCTTTTTTTGTACGCATTGAATCTTACTTCTACTTGCACGATATTATTCCTACATGTTTTCCCAAGGGCAGATGATAAACATTATGTATGTATAAACTGCAGAATTTTTGTTTTAAGCAAATATTGTCGTCAGGTGACAGCTGCGTATGTGTCCAAATAAGTAATATTTTTAATTTTTTGGTGTTTTTGATGTAAAATCGCGTTTGTTACCCTAGATTTTTGTGTGGACTTTAATTCTGTAAAAGATTTTTGCAATTCTATAAAGCCAATTAAAAGATCCATCGAAAAACGATAATGTCGGTAAATCATACGGCTGCAGGATCCCCTTAAGGTGATGCTGGAGCCGTCTGTATAACCGACAAAATTACCATTTTCTATGTTATCGACTATATCTGTCCTTGTATAGACAAAGATATAGACAAGGATAGCACGCTACATTGCACGCACACATACGCACGATACACATCGACATTATACTTTTATATTACGCTTCCAAATCTTGATTTGGGGGGTTTATCGATGTTTTTATTGTTGTGCAATTCAGGGAGACTTGGTTTTCGCGTTCGTACCAATGGTATATCTCTTATATGAAATACATCTTGTGACGAGCTGACAGCTCGCCGCAACTCGAGACGCCATATTGGGATAAAAGTAGGATAAGGAAATCTATACTTTCGTAATTTTTTCTCGTTCAATGGGAATAAGTTTTAATCGTTTTCCATAGATGGCATTAATAGTATCGCTTGCATACTTTTCTTTCGATAGATGGATTAACAGCTGTGTATGTCAGCTGTGTAACGCAGTATAAGACTTCTGTTTGAAGTGTAAACAACAAGTATCATATCGCATCGAAAATGTCGGAATTTGTTCCAAAAAAGCAGCATTTGCGGGAAGTTCTTCTCCACTACTATTTTTTGAAGAAAAGTGCTGCGGAAACGTGCCGTTTGCTTGTGGATGTTTACGGCGACCATGCTCCATCGGAGCCAACTTGCAGATATTGGTTCCAACGCTTCAAAAGTGGTAATTTCGATGTCAACGACAAAGAACGCGAAGGTACCCCAAAAAAGTTCCAAAATGAGGAACTTGAGGAATTGTTTGATATTGATCCATGTCAGACACTTGAAGAATTATCTGAAGCATTGGGTGTTGATCGGTCCACCGTTGGAAAACGCCTACATGCGCTAGGAATGGTTCACAGGGTAGGAAATTGGGTACCACACGAGTTGAAGGAAAGGGACATTGAAAGGCGTTTGGTCATGTGCGAAATGTTGCTTCAACGACAACAAAAAAAGGGTTTTTTTGCATCGGATCATCACTGGCGATGAAAAATGGATTCATTATGACAATCCTAAACGCAAACTAGCATGGGTGATGCCAGGTGAACCAGGTCCATCAACACCAAAACGCAATATTTACGGGTCAAAGGTAATGCTCTGTATCTGGTGGGACATGCGGGGTGTAGTCTACTATGAGCTACTGAAACCGTCCGAAACTATCAATTCCCAACGTTACCGACTTTAACTAATGCGTTTGAAACAAGCTATTCAAACAAAACGGCCGGAATGGCACGATAGACACGAGAAGCTGATTCTGCAGCACGACAACGCTAGGCCACATGTTGGTCAACCCGTCCGAATATACTTAGAAGGGGTGAAATGGGAGGTCCTACCCCACCCGCCGTATTCACCGGACATTGCCCCTTCAGACTATCATTTGTTCCGGTCGATGCAGTCGGCACTTACTGGAGTGCGCTTCACTTCAAATGACAGCATACAAAAATGGGTCGATGACTGAATCGCATCGAAAGAAATAGAATTCTTCGCTCGAGGAATCCGTTTATTGCCTGAAAGATGGGCGAAGGTCGTCGCTTCAGATGGAAACTATTTTGAATAAAATCATTTAATATCATCATATTCAAACTATGCTTTTTTTTCTACATAAAAAACGATTAAAACTTATTCCCATACCCAATATATAAAATCGGAGTTTCCCTGAATTATTAATGTATGTACTGCAATTCTGGAGAAGGATTTTTAATTCTGTCAAATTAATACGACGCTACGTGCCGACAAAAAATGCCGGTAAAACAGACGGCTCCAGCATCACCTTAAGCCCGTATCAGATTACGGATTGGGATTGAGATTGGATTGAAATTTAATCAGAATAAAGAATTCTTTAATGATGATGATGTTATTCCGTTTTTTTCACTATACCGTACATCCCTAAGATCACAGAACATTTTAAGAACGTCACAAGGGGTCTTAATATGAGATTATCGTATAATAGTTGGAATAAAATGAGTACATTTATTAAAGCCCATAAAGATTGTCTCCCTCGTTCGAAACAAAGCAATGTGGTATACAAAATTAATTGTATTGAATGTGACGCCTCATATGTAGGCCAAACTAGTAGACAAATGCAAACTAGAATCAAGGAACATCAGAACCACATAAATAGGAATACATCTAATCATTCTGTCTTAACTGACCACAGAATAGCATTTAATCACAACTTTGATTGGAGCAATGCCGAAATTTTAGATAATGAACCGTATTATTACAAACGTCTAATCTCTGAGATGCTGTGCATTAAGAGACAAGTAAATGGATTGAACTTGCAGACGGACACGGAAGGTTTACCGGATTCTTATCTGAGCGTTATCGAGAAGTTATCTAAAATTTAGTATATCCGTTTGCGAATTTTTATCCCCACCAGTAATACATATACATACCTCTTTATTATGTTAACCTTCTGTGTTTTTCCAACGCCTCACTCTCTCTCGACAAGTCAAAGTGACAGGCTCGTTTTAACGTTTTACCACACCGGTCGGCAATTGCTCCGTAAGTAAGTAATTTATATTTAACACCGATAAATCGCAGTTTTAACATGTTATAACTCCGTTTTTGGTTGTAAGGATAATCGATCTTACCGCTCTACCTGGTCTTCCAACCTGGGAGTCCTTTGTCTAAGATGCGATTGACATGGAGCACTTGCAGATCGGTACAACTATATACCGAACTTCTGTATGGTTTCATTTTATATTTATTGTTCTATCTGTTGACTGCGCCTGACTTACAGTTTATTACTTGTTGACTGCACCTGTATGGCTCATAACGTTTATTTTCAATGTGTTCACGCGTTTACTGCTCCGATTTTTCAAATTTATGTTTTACGGTCGTGAGTTTTGATTGCGCTTGACTGTCTTTCACAGATCAACTTCGTCGAATTTATGTATTTACGCTGAAGAGGACACAAAAAAAGTGTCGAAACGTCCGTTTTATTATAATAATATATATCGTTACGATAATTTGATTGCGCATTATTTACAGCGCTTGGCTCCTATTGCCCTTATTTCCACTACTTGATTATTTATGAGAGCCTACATTTAATTTATACTTTGCAATTGTTGTAAAATTTGTGAATGTGATTGGTGTATGCTTTTAATTTTGGCCGAAACTAAGAGTAATACACCAATCAAATTCACAAATTTTACAACTGCAGTTGCAAAGCAGCTTTCTGCTGAACACAATTATAATTAGTATAATGCCTGTATATAGGTGCCTATATATAAAAACTTTTTTACTTTCTGTCTTTAATATTTATTTTTAATTATTTAATTTCTTCATTTAATTTAATTATTTAATTTTTAATAAGTCCAATTATTAATATTTATTTTCATAATTAAACTTATTTTTTATTTTGACAAATGTAAATACAAATATCTTATTGTATTAATATTTAATATTAATAATTTAATTAGTTGCTTAATTTAACTTCTTGTTTAATAAATAAGATGTACTGAAAATGTACCTATTATTGTATAATATTTTAATTTTCAAAATTGTCAAATTACAAACAGGAATTTTGTCGTAACTTTTACAGTTATAAAGTAATTATTTAATGGAAATGGAAGCATAAAAAAATTAATATTGTAACGCAATTATTATAATGCTCAAATCATAAAATATTTACATTTTTTTATTCATATTGCATTCTATATAATGGCAATGTTATTATATATTTGACAGGCAAATCAAAATAGCTTCGAATCGATATCGAAATGATGAAATATCGATGTCTTAACAGAAAATACATAATTTGCCTGTTTACAGTCTGGCACGATGAATGTATGTCACAAATAATCTCTTCTTTTAAAAAATGTCATAAAGCACAAACATTGAAATAAGCTTCAAATTTCGAGCATTATTTCGATATGATGTAATATCGATGATTTCGACGTCAATTAGACGTCGATTCGATGGGTCTTTTCTCGTTGGGTATATATATATATATATATATATATATATATATGTATATATATATATATATATATATAGTATATATATAGATTATAATTACCTTAAATCTTTGTTCTGTTTTGTAATTTTATCTTTATATCATTAATTTATATTTATACATATTGTTGTGCCCGGGCCGGCGTTGAGTCCGTGACTCCTCAAATAGCTCTCACACGCACTCACTCGCACTCGCGCACCCGCGGAAATAACGACACGTTTATAAGATAACGTATCTTTTTATTAGAGAGAATACAAGAGAACACGTCAGAACAGTTTGAAAGCCGATCGAGATTCGAATCTCAAATCCCAAGGCTCCGTTATTAAACAGCGGCCCGTTGTCAAGGGGACGCTTCGCGACTTCTGCGGAATAACCGCTCGCTTCAGCTCGAAGTTAAGGGCCGTTTCAGCGCGGGCGTAACAATATTGTTGCGCCCGTGCCGAGACTCCCGTTAAATTCGAGCTGAATCTAGTCGCCCTCGCAAAGAAGTTGCAAAGCGCCCTTGACGACGAGCTTATTGATTAGTCGATTGATTGTTTTAGGGATTGTCTGCCGAGCCTTTGACTCGTATGTACGAACGCGCTCGCGCCTTTGATCAATACTGTATCTGCTTGTGAATAAATAACGTTCTTCGTGTTACTAAATCGGTGTTCTCATTTGCTCAGGAATTCGCGGACGCGAGCACGAGTGGGTAAACGTGGGAGCGAGTCGCGTGAGAAGTGCAACAATATTTTAATTATCATATGTTACATGTAAGCATACAATTGATACGTTTTCTTACATTTTTTGTTATTATATTAAGCGGATTTCTATTTTATCTTTCAATTTTCTTTATTATATCGTAAAAGAAATAAAAACTAACATTGCATAATTTTTTGCTCACAAAATAACAAAAAGTTATTATATTTAATAAAATTGCAAACTAAATATGTAGCAAGTACAAATTCAAATATCATGCCTATCATAAATTTTGATAATTATGTTATGATAACATCATTCTACTTAAAAGATAATTTAATGCATAAGATAATATAAAATAATATAAATACCTCCATATATAATCTCGAGATGCCTTCCACTTGAGATCTGCAAACAGCCTAAATAATAAAATAATTGTAAATATTAGTTAAAATTGCTACTTTATTTTGAATTTCAGATTAATGAAAAAGATAATCAGCAAATACTATACGCAAATTATGACACTCATAGACTGCACTTGATATAAGATAATTATCATTATTTTTATATATTAATATATTTTTTAGAATTTTAAAAAATTATGTGGTTCATGACTTATATACGAGAAGCGTTCAAATATAAACGATAATTTAATCATTACAAAGAAACCAAAAACAACACTGATACCAATTTAAAAAATTAACATTTAGTAAATGGTTAAGGGGATCCTGGACAGGGGACAATTACCGACAAAAACAGTCAGAGCTCGTTCTTTGAAACGGCTTTATAGATCGCAAAATCCTTTTACAGGAGTAAAGTATAGGTACTAATGAAGAGTGGGAATATAAAAAATTAATGATAATTGAAAAAAAATGTAAAAATGCTGTCACCTCATAACCATATTTTCTAATATAAACATTTGTATAAGTTATATGTACGAAATAAAATGTTCCCACTCTTCAGAATACGTGCACGAACAATAACGTACCGTTGAAATTGAGATTGAAAGCCTGGAAAAAAAATTAGAGCTTCGAAGAGAAATCGTGTATATTTTCCACAAAAATATACACGCAGGCTAGTAAGCAGAGATGGCGCAGCAATCGAACAAAGACAGACGTCATTTCGTTAGACAAAGACAGATATAGGAAAAACAAAATTAGAAATGTTGACATTATCGACATCGAGGAAGTTCGGCCGTCACTCCAGCATCCCTTTAAGACCATAGCTGTTCTCTTTTAAATTTATAATGAAATAAGAATTTATAATGAAATAATTAATTATTAGTAATTACATTTATTATTATCACAATTAAGTTTTACACCGTGTAGTGTAGTAGAACACACTTAAAGTCCGACTAGACATTTTCTATTATATTTTTCACAAACAGCTATGAGAAATTCAGATGCATCTCGTTTTACATAGATAGAAAAGTTGCCTCTTAAACATTATCGTAATGCATATGTATTCAAATCATGCATTCCATTTTCATTTCAATGCATTAATATACCCAAGACGTTTAATTTATTATAATCGAAGATTTATTTTCTAATAATATGTTTAAATATAAGACATTGCAATACAACAGTTGCGTAGGATTAAACTTTGTCCTTATTTTGAAAACCACGTTTAACCCAAGTAGTATTTTTTCGTATTAGTTTCATATAACTCTTAAACAGAAGCATGGAAATTTTACAGCAATATAAAAATTACCTTTTTTTTTAAGAAAAAAAACATTTCTTATTCTTTTTCATAACTTAGATGAAACGTTTCATAGCTTTAGTAATTTTGTTTAGTATTTTAAAATCTGCATACAGTGTTCAAAAATTTAGGAATGTATACACAGATATTAGAATTTAAATATCACAATTCAAGACATAATACTCATGTTTAAGCATACTACGATTACATATAGAGTTAAATATAAAAACATAATTTTCTTTTACCAGCTTTTCAATTTTAATTAAAAGAAGAACATTTAATCTCAATTCTTATAATACACATTTAATATATACAGTATTTGCCATAGTAGGGGAGACCGGGGCTAAACAGTCTGGTTTTTTTCGGTGCCGATTTTTAACAACAAAATAAATAATTTTAGTTAAAGGTGGTATACCAATGTAAAGAGTGAACCTTTAGCTACAAAATTTATTAAGGAAATTTTTATCTACGTCGCTTTGTTTAACCGGTATAGAGCAAAAACGACAACGGTGGAAAAATTGAAATCTCAAAAATGCCGGGGCTAATCGGTCACACTGCATTTTCAATACATATACGTACAGTCTAATCCTGAAAAATGATAGGATACATTTTAATAATTGTTTTTTAAGAGAAAAATATAAAAATTTATTTAAAATGTTTATGCGAAACATTATTAAAAAATAATTGTTTTACCTATTCCATAAAACAATTTAGGCACGTGAATACAGAGGTTAACCAAATCGTAAACTCCCCAACGGCACGTCACATTGTCAACGCGGGCAACCACGGGGAACACGCGTGACGGCGTTCCGGTGCCATAGGATCAGCGCGGACCCTCGAGCAACCTAGCCAAGCCGCGTTTCTCGCGGGGGAGCGATAAATAGCGACAGGGGGGTTAGAAAAGCTCGCGGTGGAGCGCGACCATTTTACCGACTCGACGGCGTTCTCGCGCCGATTCCTCGACGACGACGACGACGACGACGACGACGACGACGGCCACGACCACCACGACGACAACGGCCACGACCACCACAACGACGACGGCCACGACCACCACGACGACGACGACGACGACGACGATGACCACCACCGACACCACCACCACTACAACGGCGGCGACAATGACGCCGAGACGATGCGGTCGCACGCGCGACTGTCACTGACACAACGACAACGACCAACAACGACGATCTATCGCGCGTGCGGCATGTCAACTCTCGCGCGGAAATCGCGGGATCTCAGACCCGTGCCGTGCCTCGCCGTACCTCGCCGACGTGCCGTGAGCGCGAGCGATCTCGAAAACAACGGTCCGCCATCTTTTCGGTCGGCCAAAACACCCGTTTTGCGACGATACGTGCGTACCATTTCCCTCCTATACAAACTGACGCACGTGCAAGGGAAGACAGAATCACGCTCGAGGGAAACCTAACCTGAAATCGCCGTGAGCTGAAGTCGTGCGCCCGGCGCGCCACAGTGACGAGATTAGCCCGATTAGCCCCGGGTGCTTGTAGCCCGATTAGCCCCAAACACAAGTTTCAGGTTTGATCGCCCATGAAATATTAGACATCAACGATAATGAAAAAACTACACTGGATTCGTGTTCAGCATGCATTACTCTTTATAATCACGTACTTCGAGATTTGGAGAGCAAATATTATTACGGATATTACAAAATTTCCACGCGCAGAAAATGTAACTTTCACCTTCCGAAAACACGTTTGCCTTCGTAAAAATCATAACACGGCAGGTAACCTGCCGAAACTCCGTTGGTCACATGGGTACTATAAGCAGCGTTTACAATGTTAATAGCGAGTTCGCACAATATACAGGTTCCAATATACAGGTTTGATATTTGATTTGACGTATTTACCCCGTAGACCTTTTAGCCCCGGTCTCCCCTACATATTTAGAGGTTAGTTTATTTTATAACAATCAATATTTGACCAATTGTGGCAAAAATATAAAGTCGGGACAAAAGTAAATAGTCTGTTACTTAATTTTGTCTTGAAAGTAATAATTGTTATTGGTGTTGATTTTTTGATTTATTTATTCCTTTTACAAAAATATTTTTATTATTATTTTAGAATGTCGAATATATACGAGAAAGAAAAACAAATAGAGGTTTAGCAACGTCTGTTTAAAATAATTAAAAATGTCCAGAACTATTTGAAAAAAGTTTTTAAGAAATAAAACGTTTTGCTACATTGATTATATATATGTTTATTTTTATTTTATTTTACCTTTGTTAAAATGCGAGATCCCGACGACGGGCAGAGGCGCCGTACGGCAAACCGGGCTCGTGCGACGACCGGCCCGCGAGGACCGGCCGCCTAGTAGTGTGTCACATTGTTTTGAGCCTTTCGACTCACGAGACTCCTAGAGATATCATTGCCACCTTTGACTAGAGAGGATACGGCCTTAGAGGCGTTCAGGCATAATCCCACAGATGGTAGCTTCGCACCACCGGCCGCTCGACCGAGTGCGTGAACCAAATGTCCGAACCTGCGGTTCCTCTCGTACTGAGCAGGATTACTATCGCAATGATTTTTGCTCTATACCGGTTAAACAAAGCGACATAGATAAAAATTTCCTAAATAAATTTTGTAGCTAAAGGTTCACTCTTTACAGTGAACCTTTAGCTACAAAATTAGTATACCACAGTATACCAGTATACCACATTTGACTAAAATTATTTATTTTGTTGTTAAAAATCGGCACCGAAAAAAAACAGACTGTTTAGCCCCGGTCTCCCCTATCAAACTACTTAAAGGAATAGTGACTTATTTATAATAAACAATAAATAAGGAGGTAAACCAAATTTCCAATAAAATAAGAAAACACAAAATACTTTATACTTCCGTAAAGAATTAACGAATTGTAATGTACATACTGTACATATACATATATATATATATTCCAATTTAATAAACTGCGCGCCGCAAATTTGTCGGACTTGAAACACAGCTATCTTGGAAAATTAATACCCTTTCCTACCCCGGAATTAAATCTAAACGATTTAATTGTTTAAAAAAAACGTAAATAATTTATTGCTTCACGGAATGAGGGAGGTTCCAGGTTCGAATCCTGGCTGAGGTAATATTTTTCGCAATAAATTCTTTACGTTTTTTAAAACAATTAAATCGTTTAGATTTAATTCCGGGGTAGGGAAGGGTATTAATTTTCCAAGATAGCTGTGTTTCAAGTCCGACAAATTTGCGGCGCGCAGTTTGTTAAATTGGAATATATGTATATGTACAGTATGTACATTACAATTCGTTAATTCTTTACGGAAGTATAGAATATATGAACACCAACACCTTGTTACGGCTCCACGCTCCATCTTTCTTTGATTGATTTATAATCTTATGAGCCTTTACTATTATACAAAATACTTTCTTTAACCGTGTTTTTATGGCATCGACGCAATAGACACACAACCTCTCATGACAGAGCTTTGAGCGCTACTCAGATGAGAGGGATGGTCAAAAGATATTTTATAACAGCGGATAGATTTGTATATAAATGTTATTTTTTTAGTAATCGCGTTTGTTATGTATATCCCGTGTTATTTTTGTCCCTGGTCTCCCCTACATATTTCTTTAAATTCAATTTTGTGCACAAAATATATTTTACGAGATATTACTTATTCTAATAAATATACTTGAAATAATACTTTGATTTCATTTCTTTTTCATGCATTATATTTGATTTTTTGTGTTTTCTGAATAAATATTTCTTTCTTTTACCTTAGTGTCATTTATAAAGTAATTTTGCGTAAAAGCACTATTTAAATGTTCTTGACTTTTTTTACGTTTTTAATATCCTGTTTTTAATTTTTCTTGTCTCCATTAATTTTTCTTGTCAGTATTGATTGGGGGTTTCTTCCCCAAAATAGGGAATTTTTATGCCAATAGGGAAAATTTTGGGGAACAAAAATTTGTGGGGAAAAATGTGGGGAACTTTTGAACGTAGGAGTATTTTAAGGGAATTTATGGTATAATGTTTTTTTTCTGTCAGGGGATCGATCATGTACATTTCTCCTATATAGGGCGGAAACGTGAAAAGTGAAAAGTTTTATATGACTATATCTCTTTCTATTCAACACCAATAGAAAAAGATAGTTATATGAAACTTTTTACTTTTCACGTTTCCGCCCTCCTAGGAGAAAAGATACATGATCGATCCCCAGAACATATTCAGTCACATGTATCTAATCATTCTAATCTATAAAAATATAACAAGTAGACTACAAATATACTACAAATTTTTTCTGTGTAGACGAACATATATACAAGTGGGCGACTATTAATTTGTATTAGTATGTTTACAGCATTTTGTGAATAAAATGTCTACATTAGAGGATAATAATACCCTAATGTAGACATATAAACGTAGGACTATCTTGGGGTCGATGATGTATCTTTTCTCTTATATATTAGTTTTGAAGAGACAGTCACATAAATCTTTTCACTTTTCACGTTTCCGCCCTAGGGGAAAAGATACATGATCAACCCCCTGAAGGTCGATTGTGTATCTTGAAACGAGGTGAAAATCATTTACAAAAGTGAACAGATTTACTAGATTTCGACCAATAAAATCGTAGATACTTTAGTGAATTTCCCCACTTTTGAAATTTTTACCTTGTTTCAAAATACATAATCGATTCTCAGATGCACAATCGACCCCCTGATACAAACTAATTGAAACGAGTGCGACGACTTGTCATGCGATATCCAATAATATAAATAGAGTGTTTTCCATTTATTGATCCATTCGACACAACTGTCTCGTTCTGTCTTTGTTACTTATTAAATGCCAAGAAAGATAGAATGACGTTTGTGTCGATTTGTCACTAAGGGTGCTTTCCATTTACTGACACAAGTCGACACAAGTGTTGTTCTGTGTTTGTTACTCGTTGAATGCAAAGAAAGATAGAACGTCGTTTGTGTCGACTTGTGTCAAGTAAATGGTAAGTACCCTAAATGGAAAGCTTCCAAATATATATATAAATGTGTGTATAAAAAGATGTGTGTAAAGGTCCCGAAGCAAGCGTGTGACACCCATTAATGACATGTTTTATATATATATTATACATAATATATATTATATACATATACATTATTACGTTTCGGGGAAATTTTTCCAAATTATGATGAATTTACGGAATATTCATGAACAAGTTGGGGAAATTTAGCTTCAGCCATCTGGCAACACTGTTATCAATTTTCTCTCTTTAACCGTCATGTATAAACATATTCCGGGTGCTTAAATCTAGAATAAGTGATTGATTAACATAATATAAAAATAAGAGCTGTATGATGTGATTGATATGAATCATCAGACATTTCAAACTGATATTAATATTTATAATCAGAAAAAGAAATCATATAGCACTGCTCTTGACCTCCTGCGAGCAATATTTGCAAACACTTCTGCACATGCTTTTCACGTCTATCGGTACCTTTTGTATTTAGTAATGATTCTCCTCAATATAGAACGGTTATAATGGCAGAGCCGGAATCCGAAGATAAGTGGGTGTTGCAACATTATAGGTACCTATTTAATACTTGTTCTCACGAAAGGACTACCTTAAGACGGTCTTGAAATAATATCCGACTGTGAATACACCTTTTAGTCTTATATAATTATTTTTTAGTGTCTCACGCCAAGTGCAATGTGTACACGCGTACGCGTGAGCGAACGAGCAGCAGGACCGGACATGTATGTTTACACAGCTAATAGTTGAAATTGCACGCGATTATCGTAGCGTTATAACGGCTGATTGGATTGGATTCTGAGTAGGCTCAATCGAAAGCTGATGGGCAAAATACATATATAAGAACACGGTCTTTATTTTTGTCATATATGCATTATAAGCGGAGATATTGCAGCGCAAAGAAAAAAATTCGTGATTTTTATGATCGTCGTCGTCACCTAGAAAATTCTCCAATCCCACCATGTGATGTTAAATGTCGCTCACATTGTTAAATGTCGCTCACAATTAACTGATTATTGACTTGTCGACAGTATTGAATCTGAGAGCGACCACCGGAAGTCATGTTCTGATGCGCCCTCTGAGAAAATGCAACTCAACTATGTCCGTTTTGCTCGGTAACAGTATGTATGTATGCTCGCGGACAGAAAGGTTGTCCGAAAGGTTGTCCGACTTTGAGCCGTATTCATAGTATGAATACGGGTGTATAAGTCGGACAACCTTTCTGTCCGCGAGTGTACATATTTCGTGTCCGTGCTATGGTTCATGTCCGAACTACTCATTGTCAGATGAAAGATAGTCGAGATGATTGTCGGTCTACTCATCTATTTATCTCATCTCGACTATTTTTTATCTGAGTAGTTCGGACATGAACCATATAGCACAGACACGAAATATGGCTGTTACCGAGCGAAACGGACATAGTTGAGTTGCGCTTTCTCAGGAGGCGCATCAGGATATGACTTCCAGTGGCCGCTCTCAGTAGGTTTCGCTCTGATATTGATTAGTAATGTCAGAGAGAAACAGGCTTCTCTCTGGTACTGTAAATCTTTTTAACACGTGGGTAACAGTTTTTCTGCATCGTATCTAAGAATAGTCTTATTTATTATAAAGTTATAACAGTTGTGTATTCCAATATTAGGTTTGTTTTCTATTACTGAACTGGCTGCACTAGTTCAAGAAGTGTACACTAGAGCGTTTTCTATTGCGGAACTAGTGTCAACAGCGCTGTTCATTATTGCAGTGCAGCGAAACTCAGTGCAACAGTTCACTGAATTGACTGCACTAGTATAGTAGAGGCCTGTTCTTTTCAGCAAACTTCTCTGCACGGTTCATCTTTCTTCTTTTTCTTTTCATGTTGGAAAGAAAAAGAGAAAAGACGAACCGTGCAAGAAGTTCAGCTGAAAAGAACAGGCCTTTATTAGGTCTGGAGCCAGTGCAAACAGTGCAAGAACTACGAATGGCCGTCAAAATCGAAAAGTACGTCATACAATAACAACAAGTTAAGCAATAAGTATAGAAATAAGGGATTTCCTAGATTGAACATACTTTATTAATATTATTGTAATACGTAACAAATTATATATAAATTTTATATATAAACTATACAATCGTCGCTATATTTGTTGTTGGAAGAATAATGTCAAATTTGAAAGGCTATAAAATTTTATGCTGATTTATAACAATACATTACACTTACATATTTTTACAAGTAATTTAATTCCATTTTTATTTTACAAGTAATTTTTATTTTTTCCATGAATTGAAAATATAAGCACTGAAATCCGTGTATAAACCTATACATTTTTTTAACTTATTTTCATAACATTTTCATTAAAATGCTGTGCCACTTTCCTTTATTTACTAAAGTTAAAAAATCGAGAAACAATGAACAATCAAGATATCAATAACGTAAAATATAATTTATTATCAACTAAATAAAATTGACAGACCGTTTCGAACTTCACTGACAACTCCTTCTTTACCGGATACAAAATAATATAAAAAGAATTAGAGGAAGTTTGGGTATTTTAAACCACCCTAAGTCTTTTTCAATATAACTTTTCAAACTACATGTTAAAGATAGCTGAACTTTGTTTACGCTGAGTTGTAATGCCAAATGTTTGTTACAACGTGTTCCTAACCAATTTCGTTTATTTAAAGTGAGTTTAATGTTGTAGCAAAATTTTCGAAGGTAGATTTTTGTCGGGTAATTTGAACCGTGTCGGGCAAGGTAAACCACTTTATTAATCTTGCAAAAAAATAATTTTTGTCGTGTTTTAAGGCATTAATAATAAGTATTTAAAGTGTTAATAATAAAATAGTCTATAATAATTATTATATTATACATTTTTTTAATTGTAATTTATTACAATCTTCACCAGCTTTTTTCATAAAATGGATTTTTTAGCTTATTCCGGATATATAACGAGTTGATAAGCTATGGATCAAGTCTCGTCTTGTTAAGCCGTAGAATTTTGCTTCCACTATCTCGACTTGTTTGACATCACTATTTTTACCTTTTCATATAAATAATAGAAATGTACACCATATGACACTTGCTAAGTATGCCACACTAAAGTTCTATCTTAGTTTTACATGCAACAAAAAGCAATTAAGAATTTGTAAGTAGATTAACTGCAAAATAAAAGTTTATATAAGGTAAAGGTACCAATACCCGGACATGTACCTATATCCTTTATTATTTATAAGTATAACGCGAATTAAAATCAAAGATAAAAGTATTTTTTCTTGTAATTTGAAACTTCAATTATAATATTCAAACGTTTATTTCCATAAATTTATATTTTTTTAAAGGTATCCAGACACAGGTACGTGTCCAGGTATTGTCCAGGTACATTTTCTACGCTTAAGTGTCCGGGTATTGGTACCTTTACTTTACTCACCTTACGCTGTATGCGATACACGCCAAATTTTCAATTTTAATTTGTTATTTAACGACACGTTGTACCATGCTACCACTTTGTATGTTATGTTATAGAGCCGGCAGCTAGTAATTCCACTGCTGTCCGCTAAATTGTAACACTTAATATTCTAGATATCGCGGTGGTTCTATTTATAAGAGTATTTCACTTTACCCACCCTTCCTCTAAGTTATAATTATTAAAATTAAAAATTAAAATAATTGAACATACAAATAAAAATAAAAAATGCCATATAAAAGACTAGAAACTAAAACTGAGCTACAAATAGTCTATCAAGAGACCACATATAAAAATTGAAAATACAAGTAGAAAAACAAAATATAAAATTGAAAAACAAGTAAATAAATAGAATGAATAATAATATTATAGATATTAACAGAAAAACCAGTTAATATATCCAGGTGAAGTAAAAAAAATAAAAATTAATAAAACGAGAAACAGAAAACTGTAAATAAAATCAATAAATAAAAAGATTAAAAAATGTCTATAATAAATATTCTTTGTTCAGAAGCGAGAAAATACTAAGGTACTCGTCTTATTAGAGCATGTATTAGATAAAGTGCTAGATTCCGGATATTATATAAAAATATGCGATCAGCTTTACACCAAATTTTTGTAGATACGGCTCTTTATCGACTAATTAGACTAGAAAATGAGTCGCAAAAATCGTAAAATTACTATACTAGTTTATATGGGACCCCAAATAAAAATGCCTCTGTCACGGTTTTAATCACAAAATTTTCACATTTTTCTATTAGACGAAATGAAAAAAAACATTTCTTTTTGTAGATTAGATTCCAAGGAATCTAACGCCACTATAAAATATATAGGGGAGACCGGGGCTATCCGTTTACGGGGGCTATGTGTCCACAGTACTGCTATCTCAAGTTTTAAAAGACAGATGTCTCTAACATTGTAACAAGTAGTTGAAAAATCCCCTACGTAAGAGATGTTTGTTTTCTTGCGATGCCTCTCGCAGACGCTTTTTTATACGTTAAAAGAAAAGCGAAAACAATTATTCACATTTTTCGACGGTCGAAAAATTTGCTGTACGACAGTAGTTTAACTTAAATTAAAGTAAGCAATGCATAATATTATCAAGTAATATACAGGGTGTATCAGAATGTTTGGTACTTTTTTCATATTTAGATAGAGCGAGCCAAACTGAGTCGAAAAGTCATGTACCATTTTGCAATTTTCGCAATAGTTGATGAGTTATTAATGATTAAAAATCGCCGTATTGGCCCGGCCCACCGCCAAATCCAAGCGCGCGGCGAGATGCGGCCGCTTCGCGGTCGGCGCGCGGGCAGTTGTTTACTTCAAGCGGCACGAGCGGCGCGTAACGCCGGGCCCCCGTCCTGAGCGATGATAGTTTCTCGCCTTTTTTAAATAAAAATAAAATTTTCTAACAACATAGAAAAATTTTTTGTGCGTACTTATGTACATACGTGTGTACATGCATACACAGTAAAATATCAATTGTACTGCTTAAAAAAGCGATTACTCAATTTACTTTTTTTTCTGTTAGTAAGTAACGGTTGTCTTTAAGAAAGAATATTTTCTTGATAATAGTCTTAAAATGTACAAATTTTAGAAAGAGTCTTTATCATGTACTCGAAAGAATAATTTATACTCCTTCAAAGAACATAATAAAATTTTATTAAAGAAAAGTCAAAATAATAAATAAAGTAATATGAGGACCCTCGAGATTAAAATAGGAGAAGTCAAGGCTATGACGGTCAGACGCAGATCACAGTGCGTAATATCAGAAATAACTGATTTATTCGTCGTTTTGATACATTACATCGATCCGTACGTTTCGGCTCAGCTTTGAGCCATCTTCAGCGGTAGTTACAGAAGTTAAGTTACACGTTCTCCGTACCGTATGGTGAGTTTACTGATTCAAAGTATCAGAAACATAGACCAATTGATCCATATCTGTAAATTTGTTTAATTAATGTTGAGATATTAAAAAGATCTCTTAGGAAACTCACCATTCGGTCTGAAAAACGTGGAATACAGAGCCATGTACATAATGAATACTCTCTGCGAGAAGACTTGACGATCTTGTCGACACGACACACAATGATATGAAAGGTCTTGCAAGAAGAGGCATCTAATTGTTTAATTCTTCAATTAAGAATATAAAATTAAAACAAAAATTCGATTTACTTATTATTTTGACTTTTCTTTGATAATATTTTATAATGTTCTTTGAAGGAGTATAAATTCTTTTTTCATACAAAGTACATGACAAAGTACATGACAAAGACTTTTTCTAAAATTTGTGATAAGTACATTTTAAGATTATTATCAAGAAAATATTCTTTGTTAAAGATAACCGTTACTTACTAAAAGAAAAAGAGTAATTCGAGAATTACAATTATGTACGTAATAAAAATTTAAGAATTAAAATTGTGTACATAAGTAAAATTCGTGAATTACAATTATGTACATAATTTTAATTCCCGAAAAATTTTTATGTCATAACGTAAAATAAATTCAGAATTAATATTTTGTCTAGACATAATTTTAATTCTGCATTTTCAATTATAGCTTAATAATAATTCGATGAATTATAAGTATCTAGACATAATAATAATTTCTTTTCTTTGAGTATCAATTTAATTTGGTAGAATTTTTATGATGATATTAAATAGCAAAACGGCGTGCCGTATACGCACACGCAAAAAAATATCATTCTAGTGCTAAAAAAACCAATTACTCAATTTTCTCTTCCTTTAAGTAACGATGATCTTTACAAAAAATGTTTTCTTGATAATATTACTTAAAATAAATAATATTCTAAATTCTAATTATTCAGTTCTTCAGTTAAGAATATAAAATTAAAACAAAAATTCGATTTGCTAATTATTTTGATAGGAGAAGTCAAGGCTATGAGGGTCAGACGCAGATCACAGTGCGTACGCTATATTACGTAATATCAGAAATAACTGATTTATTCGTCGTTTTGATACATTACATCGATCCGTACGTTTCGGCTCAGCTTTGAGCCATCTTCAGCGGTAGTTACACAAGTTATGTTACACGTTCTCCGTACCGTATGGTGAGTTTACTGATTCAAAGTATCAGAAACATAGATCAATTGATCCATATCTGTAAATTTGTTCAAATAATGTTGAGATATTAAAAAGATCCCTTAGGAAACTCACCATTCGGTCTGAAAACCGTGGAATACAGAGCCATGTACATAATGAATACTCTCTGCGAGAAGACTTGACGATCTTGTCGACACGACACACAATGATATGAAAGGTCTTGCAAGAAGAGGCATGTCGTAGGTCAACACATCGGCGAGGATTATAACAAAGCACGATTTGACACCGTCACAATATTGCATGTACCAATAGTAAAACCCCGATTTGCCAACGACCAAGTTCATGAGCATGGATTACAATTTGCTCAAAACCGTGACATATGCATGATGCAAAAAATCCGTGTCATTTTGAGACGGTGTCAAATCGTGCTATGTTATAATCCTCGCCGGTGTGTTGACCTACGACATGCCTCTTCTTGCAAGACCTTTCATATCATTATGTGTCGTGTCGACAAGATCGTCAAGTCTTCTCGCAGAGAGTATTCATTATGTACATGGCTCTGTATTCCACGTTTTTCAGACCGAATGGTGAGTTTTCTAAGAGATCTTTTTAATATCTCAACATTAATTGAACAAATTTACAGATATGGATCAATTGGTCTATGTTTCTGATACTTTGAATCAGTAAACTCACCATACGGTACGGAGAACGTGTAACTTAACTTCTGTAACTACCGCTGAAGATGGCTCAAAGCTGAGCCGAAACGTACGGATCGATGTAATGTATCAAAACGACGAATAAATCAGTTATTTCTGATATTACGCACTGTGATCTGCGTCTGACCGTCATAGCCTTGACTTCTCCTATTTTAATCTCGAGGGTCCTCATATTACTTTATTTATTATTTTGACTTTTCTTTAATAAAATTTTATTATGTTCTTTGAAGGAGTATAAATTCTTCTTTCGAGTACATGATAAAGACTCTTTCTAAAATTTGTACATTTTAAGACTATTATCAAGAAAATATTCTTTCTTAAAGACAACCGTTACTTACTAACAGAAAAAAAGTAAATTGAGTAATCGCTTTTTTAAGCAGTACAATTGATATTTTACTGTGTATGCATGTACACACGTATGTACATAAGTACGCACAAAAAATTTTTCTATGTTGTTAGAAAATTTTATTTCTATTTAAAAAAGGCGAGAAACTATCATCGCTCAGGACGAGGGCCCGGCGTTACGCGCCGCTCGTGCCGCTTGAAGTAAACAACTGCCCGCGCGCCGACCGCGGGGCGGCCGCATCTCGCCGCGCGCTTGGATTTGGCGGTGGGCCGGGCCAATACGGCGATTTTTAATCATTAATAACTCATCAACTATTGCGAAAATTGCAAAATGGTACATGACTTTTCGACTCAGTTTGGCTCGCTCTATCTAAATATGAAAAAAGTACCAAACATTCTGATACACCCTGTATAGTTATCAGGTGTGAGAAGCGTCAAATCTTAATTCCGCATAATCTAAAATTGGCAACATGTTAAAGTCTGAAAAACGTGGTCGGGGCTATCTGTTCTATTTTTGATGGGGCAATGTGTCCACACTTCATAACGAATTGTTCTTTTATAAATAGATAATGGTGCGTAACTACAAAAGAAAGACTTTCCTTAAGACGGATAAGGTAGACATATCCAATAAAATTATACTTAGAGCGATTAAAAGAATAAAAATCGAGCGAGAATCTTTTCACAAATACAGCGTTAGACTTTGGAATAAGTGTTCAGGCTCTCACTTGCTACTGTAAAAAAGTGACCTACGAGCAGCTACTTGATCCTGCGATTCAAGAATCGTCACCAAATTTTTATTTTAAAAATACACGTTAAGTTAAATATATGAGTTTATCTTAAATTATTGAGTATTTTCTATTTCAAACGCTGCCGAGGATAAAGTAAAGACCCTAAATACAAAAAAAGATTAAAGAATTGAGGGGACAAAAGAAACTCATCACATTGATTTTGCAACGGACTCAAAATCAGTTTGATGCCACCGTATATAAGCAAAAGTCAGCTCTACGCAGAAATCCTGTCAAAAAATCTACACAAAGTGCCTACTACTGCTCTGACTCCAACGACTAGGCAGTTTTTTCAATATTATATATTAATAATAAATAATATTATAAATAATTATAAAAATTAATATAAATAATGTGTTTTTTATTATGTGGACGGATAGCCCCGCATATGGGGCTATATGTATCTACGTTTGACTTGCCCACTTAAAAAATTCGCCTCTTTAAAATGTTAAAAGATTAACGATTCTAATTATGTTTTTTTTTATAGCAAGGTTGAAGGGTTATACCATTAAAATTTTAGCCAAATATCTTTATTAGTTTTTTAGTAAACTTGAAAAAATAGCCCCGATCTCCCCTAGTTCACCGGAAATTTTATTTAGAATTTGTTAGTTAATATTCGTGAAAATGAGGCAACCGAGCAGACATTTTTGTCGAGGTGAGGTTAGGTAGACTTGGCAACGTCACTGCCTAATGACTGTACTGATAGTTATGCGATACGCTTTCCTTGGCCGGCTAAAAATAGTAACTGTCATTCTTTTCTTGCATTTCGATACTCTTTTTGGAGTAATTAGCACAAGTATTTTTTTCACCCATACTCCTCTCTGACAGCTCGGATGCACAGCCGATCAAAACCGAGTCAAACGAAAAATATAACAGAATTTATTTCTGCGATATAAAGTAAGATATTTTTTTTTACGTGTAAACTTTTACACCTTATTCATAAAACTATTTTTCACATAGGAAAATTATCCCAAGTGTCTTTCTAAACGTGATGATAATCAACAAGCAGTCATATGACTAGCACGTAGCAAGTCGCCTACCTTAAATCGAAGTGGTAAAATTAAGTCAAGAAAGATCCTGGAAATGTGTGAATTGTGATCCACTTGATCAAATATGTTAGTCCATGATTTATAAGATAGATAATACTAAAAAATTAACATTTAATGTTTTAATGTAATTCGCGTTAAAGGGTAATATATCGGCATTCCTATAAAAGTCAGCTGAAAATTAGAGACTTGCAGAAATAGATGAAGAATCAGAAATCAAATTAGTGTGCGCTTTCAGACAAACGATAGAGCCTCTTGTTTTTATCAACAGCATGTGAACGACTAAACACTGTTACCTGAGAAATAAGTATAAACATATAAAATCTCGTGGGGCGCCATGTTCTTTGTACACTACAGCGCTTTATTGCCCGACTGCACTCTTACACTAGTCAGTTCTCGCTTGCACTAGTTCAGTTCTAGTGCAGCATTAGTTCAACATAGGAAACAAACATATTGCAAGTACTGATTTGTTCACGTTATGTAAGGGATTTTAATATTATAGTGGCAAAATATATATTGAAAATAAGTAACGTAACCTCAATGATAGTGTTGATAGTAGTGAATATAGTAATTATAATAACACATGATTTTCCTCATGTGTTATTAATTAATTAATTAATTAATAAATATAAATAACACAGTAGAACAGCCAAAATAATTATTGAGTTCCGCTAGTGGATTATAATAGTTGGGTTCCTCCATAGTACACAACAATACCAATCGTTTATTTCTATTACATAAAAATTTTTTTTATTTAAATTTAAAGGTTGGCCACTTTAAGCCATTTTTAGCCAAATCCAGTTTTGTTTTAAAATTTTTTAATAACAAAAATTAAACGGTTTTGAACATTTTTATTTTAAAGTAATAAAATAATAGTAATTACATTTTGCAAAAAAATTAATAAGAAATAGTTGAAAATTATTTTTTTTTCTTAGCTCGCGGCAGTTCAACATTGTCGTCCCTCAGATAACAGAGCATACCATGACAAATATAAATCATATAATTGTAAATAGAGTTACTTTTTCTTTGCTGCGTTTTTGTCAATATTTAATTGTATATAACTTAAAACTACCAATAAGTGAACAAATATTCCCAAAGAATTGTCATCAAACAAAAGGCAAAGTAATAGCAACAATTTTTTATTTAATACAATAGCAATTTTCGGGAGTAATTATTTATAATAAGGCCTTTTCCGAATTTTGATATTTTTTTGCGGCTCCTTGGTAAAAATCTTTGTTGTGACTCCGACAGTGATAAATCAATCGGGGCGGGGAGCCCGAAAAATATGTAACCTACCTATTTTTTTTCTTTTTTTTTAAGTATAGTTTAACTTTCCACGCAAACGTTCAATTTTCTTTTATTTGAAAGTACACACATATTAGCAAATTACTTCTCTTAATATTGACACAAACCGAAATGATTGATTATTATCACTAACGGAGTCACAAAAAAATATCAAAATTCGGAAAAGGCCCTATTCTAAATAATTACCTTTTCGGACATAGTCTTTGTAATACACATGAACATTTCAGTAAGTTGATTATAGCAAGACACGGACAAGAGTTGCTCTATCAAATACTTTCTTGCTTTCATCTTGCCAATATATTGCTACAAAGTAACAGAAAAAAATAAAAAACGTTTCTTGCAATAATATGCAAATATGCAAATGTTGGATTATCCGATAGATGGCATTCGATAGGATCTGTTTCTCGTATTTAAAATATGACGAACGGTGGTGAAATATAAGAACGATATATAAATCACGGAACTCTGCACAACTTGTATCAGTTGTATCGTGGAGTCCACTCTTATAATAAAGTGTGGCACACTTTTGGATTGATGTTGTGTGGTAACGTTAATGCGACCTTATTATAGTTAATAGTATATTTATTTTCGAAGATTGATAATAATTAAATAAACACAAAACATAAAATGCATGTATTTTATAAGAAATCTCGTTTCCAGATGCGGTGTCCAACCGTCTCCAATAAAATATGTTCAATAGTTCGTGCATAATCGAGCGGTGTCCAATCGTTACATGTCCAAACGAAGGTCACCCAATTTTCGGGTTCTCTTGTTAGATTATTTCTAGCGGCAATTACCTATATCCAGAATTAGATAAACAAGGAGAGAGATTTTATTTCACCAAGTAACTAAGCCTGTAGACACACGATATGAAGGAAAAAACTAGATTCTATGCTGGATGACTTGTGTTGATCCCTGATTGAGACGACGATGTTGAACTGCCGCCAGCTAAGACAAAAATAATTTTCAACTATTTCTTACCAGTATTTTTGCCAAATGTAATTGATATTATTTTATTACTTTAAAATAAAAATGTTCAGAAGCGTTGAATTTTCGTTATATTTTAAAATAAAGCCGGGTTTGGCCCTAAAAATAGCTCAAAGTGGCCAACGTTTAAATTTAAATAAAAAAAATTTCGATATAAAGGAAACGAATGGTACTGATGTGTTAATACACCCACCTATCAAATCCACTAACGGAACTTAATAATTATAAAAAGGTTTGATTTTGTTGTACTGTGTAATTAATAAATAAAGCAATATGTGTCTGTTTTTTATTGTAAAGTGGTGATAAAGTAAAGAATACAAGTGAGAAGGCCCTTAATTCTTATTTATTTAACTTAGTCCATATTAATTTATGCAGATTTATTCATATTAATGTATGTACAAATACCTTATATTTACTGACAAATAACATGAATAATAAAATATTTTCTGTCAACAAATATATTAAATTAAGCAACAAAGAATAAGAATTATAAGCTTTTCCACTGTATTCAAAATTTATTTACTTTCTGTTAAACAAAGTTTCCAATTCTTATTTTTTATTTGCTCAAATAAATTTACTCATATTAACTCATATTTATTATAAATAAAAAATGGAAAATAATAATTATAAACTTTTTTATTATATTTAACATAATATTTAATGTCTATTCACATTAATCAGTATGCATTAAATGTATACTTTTTATACAGCGAAGCATTGATAAAAAATAAGAATTGAGAACTTTGCTATGTATGCAATGCTGATTTTGATATTTAAATAAGTAAAAAGTTTTTATTTTTAAATAAGATAAAAGTAAGGATAATGAATTTTTCACTGCTTTTAGGATAGGTATAAATTTAATATTTACTGAGGTGTATGTACAATTTTGTACAAAAAACATCTTCAGTAATCTTCAATATTAGTAAAAGTTAACTTTTAAAAAAGGGGAAAAAGGCGCAAGTGTATACGTAAAAAGGGTTCCACAAAAAAATGTTATTTTAATCTGCCAAAAAACTTGTATAAAGAATGTTAAATGTTTAATGTAAAATTATATCCTACTTAAAAAATTCAACAAAAGTAATGAAATAAAAAAATTGCACCAACTGACAATAGAAAATTGTATTTACAAAAAATAGGCTTGAGGTTACAGAAAAGTAATATTAAAAGTTAAAATATTAAAGCATAGAGTATGAAATCGAGATTTAAAAACACTTGGCGCCATTACATGAGACGTATTTCCGCGTAATTCGTAACCGCGTAACCAATCAGAAGCGCGAATATGCGTAACCGAAAATCCAAAACGCTTCTGATTGGTTACACGGTTACGCGTTACGCGGAAAATACGTGCCATGGGACATCACCCTGCGATGACTGTTGGCGCGCGAGATCGCAGGCGATCGATAGAGCGGAGATCAACGGGTGAGAACAAAGCGGTCGATCGGTATTCGTGGTTCGCATGGGGTAAAACCGGTATATCCGGGCGTTCCGGCGAATACAATACGGAAATTGCAAGACACGGCATATCAATAGCGCGGTCGTACTAAATATGCGGTTAGCCGAGAACGCTCGGTGGAAATAGAGCACACTCGCGGGTTGCGTAGAATCATGCGGAAAGCGGTATCGGCGTGGAGAACACTCTACACTCGGGTCATGTCGATATAATAAGGAGAGCGGTGCCGACGGCTGAGGACGTTCGATAGAAGCGGAGGACTCTCCACCCCAGGTCGTGGTGGTGCGGTAGGAAAGCAGCGTCGACTGTCGAGAATCGCTTGACGGAGACAGAGTACTCTTTACCCTGGAGGTCGATTGTGTATCGTGAACCCTAGTGAAAATGACAAAAGTGAGCATTTTCTTGATTGTGTAAGTTTCACTATAGTGAAAATACGAGATATTTCACGTGAGATTACTCGACAAGAAATTTTGTGTCAAATAACGCCAAATTGTGTCGAAATGTCTGTTTAAACACAATCAGTGTGTTCAAATGATCGATGATCATCTCGGATCTTTTACATGATCATCAAATATGATCGAGATTCTCTTTTTAGACAGGACCGTCTTGTATGACACTAATAAATTAGCGTTGCATTATTCTTTTGTATTATTATTATTATTCAATTTTGACATTGGCCATATCGAATCCTGTGAGGGATCGGGTGCCACTTGATTTATTAAGAAGAAGAAGGGACCGTCGTGTATACATATATCCAAATTTAGGACGACGGCTTTTACGGTATAATACTTAAAATAAACAAAAGTACAGTACATTATAAATATATTTTTACATGTGTTGTGTATTTATTATTTATAGTTATATAATGTTAAATTATGTTATTATATATACTTATAAAATAATACAAATCTTAAATTATGTTATTATGTTAAATTATGTTAATACATAATTTCCTTCTGTTTTTCCGTGACATTCGCATTATTTACGTTAAACCAGTTAAACGTAAATATATAGGTACACAACGTTCCCTTCTTCTTTTTAATAAATCAAATGGCGCCTGATTCCTCACAGGGTTTGATATGGCCAATGCCAAAATCGAATAATAATAATATAAAAGAATGATGCAACATTAATTCACTAATGTCATACAAACACTACAGTCCCGTCTGAAAAGAAAATCTCGTTATTAGAAATGCTAGAAAAGAAACTTATATGCATATAACTGTCTAGAATACTCTAGAATATAATTCATGTCTCACGAGTAATGCTCCCGTGAGCATAGGGATGTCAAATTTTCACTTGGATCATAGCCAATCGCGCGTATTCCTTCACGTGAGATGAAAGTGCAAAAAGTGAGAATGTTCGACAGAGATACACAATCGATTCCCTGGTGTTTGACTCGGGTCGACTAAGATTTCGGAACGTGAGAACGAGTGATCGGACGAATCAGAAGCTGGCTCACGGCGGAATCTGTCTTCCAGGAAAAATTGCGGAGTCGGCGGATGCGAACGCCGGGGTGAGTCAATCGAGACGGTTAGGTATTATGGGCGCCCTGACGCCGCGATCGCGCTCGGCGGCGTTCGGTCGTTTCCGGCACCGTGCTTCGAATCTCGCAAGAATAGATGGGCACGCCATGCTTTTCTCGTTTGGCGGGTGTTCGGCCGGGGATGGTGCGTATTCGGGGGGGGGGGGGGGCGCATTGTTACATTGTTACACTTCCTTTTAGGATGCGCGAATTTGGCGTGAATTGGGCACTATTCTGTCCCCTGGTTATCTTCGCTGTCGGATCCGTCAGTGTCGGTCACCTCATTATCGGGCGGGTGAATGTTCGGTGCAGGTTGAGGTTCTGGATATGAATGTGGCTAACCCACTTTCCGCTACAGTCGCAGAGATCTACGATCACCGACGATACGATACGGCGCACCTCGCGTTTCCATACCCACTTTCCAATTTTCGGTTTCCACAGGCGGCATGGCAGATTAATGTCGCTGGAATTCACACGCGAGGTGTACGCGCACGAGTTCGAAGGCTCCTCGAGGTGTCGGCGTGTTTCGTCGGAAAGGGGTGCGACGACAGTATTCGGAGCAGCGTCTCGGTTGAGCGGGGATGAGCAATCCTGGTTCATCGCGACCGAAGATCAGATATACGGGGGTATACTATACCTCGTGGCCTCGTGCCGCGCGGAATTATACGCGAATTGCAACTCGGGGATGCGCTCGTCCTAGTTCCGATGATTTTTGTCCACGTGTTGCGCGAACTTCGTCCTCACTGTTCGATTGGTTCGCTCGATCGGGTTACAATGGCGCATGTATCAGAGTGTATGCGTGCCATACGTTATGTGCAGCGAGCATTTTCTCGAGTTTTCCGGAACGGAGCTGCATCCCGTTATCGGACAGAATTACGTCGGGGCGAAATATTATTGCTTCCGCGATGTTTGTATAGTGACGGCAGAGGTGGTAGTACGGCGTAAGAGTCGCATTTCGAGCCATTTTGAAATTGCATGATCAAGAACCAGTTATGTCCCTTTTTAAATCGTGGCAAAAGTCCGATTAAGTCGAGCGTAACCTGCTGCCACGGGCATATGACGGAGGTGGCGTGTAACGTGGCCGCCGGTCGGATCTGGGCTACTTATGTGCCTTAAGACACTAGCTTCTGGCAGCTACGGATTGCGTAGATTGCGCTACATGCCAATAATATAACTGAGCAATGCGGGAGATCGTTTTTGCTATTATATAAGATGTCCATCGGTGGGGGTGTCGTAATTTCGATGGAGGATCTCGGGGCGTTAGTCTTTGGCCACGCATTCCTTCCACTGGTTTTCGACGGGTACTTCTTTAAAATCGTGGTCATGGAGCACATGCCGATATAATTTTCCGTCCCTAACGTCGTAGTTCAGATGATCGCGGGGGACATTCTGCACGGCGTGGAGCATTCGGCGATTCGGATGGAGCAGCGGATCGGATGGGTAACGACGGGAAGCGTGGACTGTCGTGATAGGGCGTCCGCGACCCGGTTAAGAGTCCCCTAAGTCCCCTTCCGATATTTGATCTCGAGATCGTACTGTTGGAGCTCGAATGCCCATCGTCCCAGCCTCCCAGTGTATGCATCTAACTTCTGCAGCCACCGGAGAGAGTGGTGGTCGGTTATGACGGTAAAAAGGTCATTCCCCCATGTAGTCGTGCATACGGCAGATACCCCATATTACGGCTAGGCATTCGAGCTCCATCGCGCTGTAATTCCCATAGACATAGTATATCTAGACCGAGCATTTGCCTTTATTTGAGGAGTGGGGGTAGAGGTGCACATAGAAAAGGAGGCACTCTATTGTGGTACCGTTCGTTCTCTCTCGCTCGCGTGCGTGTTCTCTCTCGTTCGTACGCGAACGAGAGAGAACGAACGGTCCCACAACGATTTCTACGTGCACCTCTACCTCCACTTCTCAACACTCGATCTAGATATATACTATGTCTATGGTAATTCTTTTCGGCCTGGTTGAGGGTACAGCTCGCATACGCGATGACTCGCTCGCCCACCGGGAAATTCTGTGTTAACATGATCCCCCGAGTTCAGTAGTGCTGGCATCGGTTTACAACACAAAACGGCGAGAGAAGTCTGGGCGAGTACCGATACGATAGTCAGGGTGACTTTCAATTTTTCAAACGCGGTGTTTTCTTCCGGCCCCCAGTTCCAGCGGGCTTGCGAGTCAATGCGGTGAGCAGCGCGGCGACGGTCGCGAAGTCTTGTATGAACTGCCGATACTACGAGGCGACCCCCAAATACTGCCTGATCTATTTCATCGTTTGCGACTACGACCAGTGAGTAATCGCCCGTACTTTTTCTGGGATCCCTTCTGGGATGCGGATCCCTTCACGGTCGACTATGTGCCCAAAATATTGTAGGAGTTCACACAAATCGGCATTTGTCCGAGATTAGTGAGATTTGCTTCGCGAAGGCGTCGGAATACCTCGCCCAATAAGTGTTGTTCGAACGTTTCGCTTATGATAATTATGTCGTCGAGGTATACGAAAACATGTGGCTCTAATTCGGGCCCGCTAAAACGTGGCGGGGACGGAGTGCAGGTCGAACAGCATTACTTTTAAACTGGTAGAGCCCCTTAGGGTGCGTTCCACTTAACGCTCACAACGCTCGTATCATTCGTCTTTGTTTAACATTTGACAGACAATAAGGATGAAATGATTCCACGAGCGTTGCGAGCGTTAAGTGGAACGCACCCTTAAAGGCGGAAGACTCTCCACCCCGGATCGTAAAAAAGCGGCGTCGTCTGTCGAGAATCGCTCGACGGAGACAGAAAACTCTTTACTCCGTGGTTGCGTTGGCGCGGGATCGAATTGTGGCCGAGAATCACTCGGCGGAGACAGAGTACTCTCTACTGCGGTGTTTGACTCGGTTGTGTCGGCTAGGATTTCGGAACGTGCACTGAGAAAAATCTCTCGGAAAAAGTTAACACAATATTGTAGACCTTATTTTGTCAGATAAGTAACTTTAAATTGTAATGTAATAGAAAATATGAAATACACCGATTAACTACAATTTTGTAGCAAATTTATTTTGTCACATGCAAACACAAAAACTGTGATTCTGTGAAACAAACGCGCGAATTAATATTATAATATTTTACAGTCTTAAACAGTTTGTCAATTGATTTCAGACAATCTGAGATTTCTCGGGCGATAAAAATTATTTAAAAAATGATTAAATAATGCTTATCACCAGAACTCTTTAGAAAACGTTAGAACACGTTCAGAACTACACGAAAATTGTAATAAAACTCGCAGAACTGTCGAAATACGGCCAGCGTCTCACCCTATTTTCGATAAATTCCTGACTTTCAAGCGTTATTAATTTATTTAAAATTATACAACGTTGCTAATGCCGGGAACTCTTTAGAAAATGCTCCTATACGTTCAGGACTACTTGAAAAATATTTTACATAAACCGGAACTCCGAGATTTCAACTGGCGTCTTAACTCGGTATACTCGTTACATTGTAATTTTTTTTTTAGTACCTTATAATTAATTTTTTTGCTTTTATATGGCAGAACTCTTTATAGAACTGTTATAGAACTATAGATCTCGCAAAATCTGATGAGATACAGTGGTGGAACTTGTGTAGGACAAAGTGAGACGCTGCGTGAACCTAGCGTCTCAGTTTGTACTGACGCGTTTTTTGGCTTTAAAGGCCAGAACTATTTGTTTAAACTATCAGGAACTCTAGAACTATTGAAAAGGAAGTCAGAACTCTCAATAATTTGTGAGTTTCCGCAAAATGAGACGCTAGCTTCACACACACCAATCTGAGAATAATTTTTTAGAACAATTTTTTAGACTCATTTACTACAATTTATCCCTGTCCCTATTTGTACTATTATTTGTAGAAGAGATCTTCACAATTGTACTATCTGATGCTACACTTTTTTCTGAGTGTGAGAACAGCGGATGATCAGACGGATCAGAGGCTGGCTCACGGCAGAATTTGTCTTTCGGGGAAAATTGCGAGATTTTATACCCCCTATTAACATGGTGTCGCGTCGGGGGTAGTGGCGTCGGAGGACGCGAGACTCGCGAGAGCCGGGGCTGCTGGGGTGAGTCGGCCGAGACGATTCGGTATTACGGGCACCCCGCCGCTGCGATCGCGCTCGGTGGCGTTTGATCGTTTCTGACACCGCTCGGTGTCAGAGGTGATACATATTCGGGAAGCGCATTATTACAAGATTTTTTACAAATAAGCTTTTTCAAGATTGTTTTTTTTTAGTAATACTTGGCAAATTGCATTGGTTAATTTCATATCTATTTTAGAACAGTTTATGAATAATTCAATTCTTTTCAACATTTGTGACATGTACTTTTGTATACTTTTATTGTATATTTTATTGCATATTTTATGTCCTACTTGGCATGTCTTTTATCTTTGTAACGTTCTTTTTTTTACGGAATTATAAGTTGGCGTCTATTTTTGATATTAAATTTTTTATACAAATAATTAAATTGTTTATTCACTAATATGGAGATATGAATATAAAGTCTCTTTTACCTTTGTAAAGTTCTTTTTTTATAGAATCATAAAATAGATATTTGCACAGAATAATTAGGTGCAAGGAGTGCTTGTACTTGACGTAATGCTTTTACCTTCTTTGAAAATGTAATTTTGTACAGATATCACACCTCTTTTTAAATAACATTAACAAGTATGTCGCGCGACAGGGTGTCGCGCCCACTATTTATACAGCGATATTTCTTATCAAAATTGAGTCATAAAGTCCTGAGCCATTTTTTTCTATAATGCTCAGTAAAGCAGTAATTATTGAGTAAACTCAATCCAATCAGCACTGTCTTTTAGTCGGGCCAATGTCAGTGAGCCGCACGCCTGGTAGTGCGCTCACTCATACTACCAGGCGCGCGGCTCACTCACATACGGCCGAACTAAAGGACAACACTACCTACGTCTGCCTAGCTGGCCCCCTCACTTGATTAAAATTTAATGACTAAATTATATGATAATGCGCTATTTATGTGTTCTTCAAGTTCATGAGAAAAAATTTTTTCGCTAATTTTGTTTAGCCAAAAAAAAATTTTTTTAATGGGAGCTGAGTAGGCTATCAGTGAGCCGCCTCCCCCCACATGTTAATCATAAGCAAATCTAAAAAACAAATACACAGGATTTATGCGCTAATTATACACTCTCTCATCAGAGTAATTTCAATTTTTGCACCGCATTTCTTAAGGGATTTTCCTCTTGGTGCAAATAGTAATATTGCCTTATAACTCGTTAAAAATACCAAAATTCGATTACCTAACTATGCACAATACTTACGCGAATTATGTGCTATTATTTTAAGATTGCGATTTTTGCGCCGCAACCCTCCGAGGACTTTCCTCTTGATGCAAATGGTAATATTCCCTTATAACTCGTTAAGAAAATACTTAAAACATATTTATTACCTAATTTACCACTAGCTATTGATTGAGACTAATTACAATTTGATCACTTCAACCGCTGAAATATGAAAATATGAATAAAATAAAAATATATAAAAGATCTCTTGAATAACTCAAATAAGAATAATGAAAGAAACAATAAGACGCGGTAATTAATGCGCAATATATTATATTATCAAATAGACAAATTAAATGAAATGGTATTAAATTAACCTTAATCGTATTGCCTCTTTCATTATTCTTATTTAATGAAAATTTGAACTCCGTTTATCTGACAATGAGCGGTTCGCGTAAATAAAACGCCGCCGTTCCACGCGAACTGCGCTGTGCGTGAACTTGGCGCGAAATATTACCGTGTCTCTTGAAAGTATTTTCCGATGGTCCAAATTTCTATATAAGCAGGAAGCTGTATATAATATCATAAATACATAATATTAAATATTATATGCATCTAAACAAACGCTAAAATGGATAATTCGGCAAAGTCCATATCATGCAACGATTGTTTTTGATCAAACTTTGAACTTTTAAACCTGTATTCAGTTATGTATCTATCACTTTATGGAGATTAAGAAAATTGTATAATAATGTTAGTTTTTCTTATGTGTAGGGGAGAGCGGAGTTGATTGTGACACGGGGTAGTTGTAACATTTCAATATCTTGAATATCGAGTGGTCCCCCAATCATAAAACTTGAGAAGAAGAGATATGGATGAAAAAAATGTAAGAATCAAGCATAGCAAGTGTGGTGTGTTTTATTTGTTCGGCGGCAGAAGGTGTTATATGTGAGATCTCTCCAAAAACAGGTAAGAATCAGATTTTTCTGTTGTAATCTATCCGGGTTATAGTCTAGTAGAGGATTGCGATGTCTCTTAGCTATTGGCTTATAGTGTCCGTGGTACTGTCGCGCATTTATTTAGCCCAATTTTGGAATTTTATGAGTATAAGTTAGAGACTTAGGGTCGTATTTATATAGCTGTTGATTGATCCGCAATTGATCCTCAGAAAGAAAGAAAGATGAAACATGAAAGATGAAAGATGAAAAATTGATTTAAACTTGGCTTAAAACCTGATTCTCAGGTTGAGTCGCGACTATAAATACGGCCCTTACGGGTTGGATGTGACAATATTTGATGGGGTTGATTGTGACACTTTTAAATCTCGTGAATTAATGAATTTAGTACTACAACCGTTCACTGAGCGGCTAACAATAAGTAACAATAAAATGTGAATGGCTCTTATCTTTAAATCTAACAAATCTCATTTAATTGTTATTTAGCTACTTAGTCAGTGGTTATAGTGCTGAATGCATCCATTGATTTGAATGCGATGCAGACTGAAAATATATAATAATTTTGAAAAAATAATGATTATTCGGTAACTTTTCAGTATCGTTAATTATTCATTTATTTGATTTAATTAATTTTGTTAATTAAATCAATTATCAATCATTAATCGTTATATCAATAATCAATCGTTAATTTCGTTAATTTACACAGATTAAGTAGGTTATAGTCATTAGTTTCCTAAGAATCGCAGACTATAATCAAAGATTTAACATATTGTTGCACTCGCCGCGTCTCTCTTCCGCACTCACACTCGCGCGCTCGCACTCTCGAAGCTCGCGGAAATAAAGGGAACATGGTGAAAAAGGAAAACAGTCTTAACGTTTATTAAAGTCTCGTTACAAGAAGAGCGCGGACACACGTCCGAACGGTCCAGCCGCTCGAGAACAAATCTCACAGTCGTTGTTAGATCAATCCGGCTTGTTGCTAAACGGCCGGTTCTACAATTAGTTGTATTTCGGAGTCGGATGTCGGAACGCAGCCGATGGTCCAATGAGAGAATTTCTTTTTCAAAAACGAATTTTCCTCATTGGATTATCGGCTGCGTTTCGACATCCAACTCCGATATACGACTGATTGTAGAACCGGCCTAAGGACGCTTCGCGACTCTTGTGTACCGGGCATCTCGCTCGAGCTCAGCGTGGGTGCAACAATATTATTTTTTTTCTTTTTGGCACTTGCAATACTTTGTGCTATGTTACCAAAAACTTTTATTGTTTTGTAACATATGAAAAATAAATTTTTTATTTGCAGCGTGCGCTTTTTTTTATGTAAAACACATCCCCTTCAACCGATGACTTTGTATATGGCTTTTGAATACTATTTTTCAGTAAATTTTTCCATGTCACTACAGGCTCCATGGGTGGGTCAGTTGTGACATTTTTATTCCTTTGTTCAAGTATTTGTATAGTTGCACATGAACAAAGCAAAAAAACGCAGGATTTCTGAAAAAAAAACTGCTTTTTCGAATACCCATACAGCACAAAATATTTTTAAAATATTTTTTAGGAAGGTTAAAATAATTTAGAAAAATATTGGTAAACCTGGCGTTAAGGGGACCCACTTCCGATGACCTTGAATTTGACATATATTGTCAAGGACACCCTCTCGAATAACATGCAAGTGATTTTAGTCGGGGGTCGCTTTTTATTAAAAAGTTATTAACAAATAAAGTTTGAAAAATATAGCAGCTATTTTGAGTATTGGAAGGCATAAATGACTAATATATATATATATAAATGACTAATATACACACGTGTGTGTGCCCTGCTTTAACGAAAATCACAATTTCTATAAAGCAGGGCATACACACGTGTGTGTGCCCTGCTTTAACGAAAATCACAACTTCTATAAAGCAGGGCATACACACGTGTGTGTGTGCCCTGCTTTAACGAAAATCACAATTTCTATAAAGCAGGGCATACACACGTGTGTGTGCCCTGCTTTAACGAAAATCACAACTTTTATAAAGCAGAGCATACACACGTGTGTGTGTGCCCTGCTTTAACGAAAATCACAATTTCTATAAAGCAGGGCATACACACGTGTGTGTGCCCTGCTTTAACGAAAATCACAACTTCTATAAAGCAGGGCATACACACGTGTGTGTGTGCCCTGCTTTAACGAAAATCACAACTTTTATAAAGCAGGGCATACACACGTGTGTGCCCTGCTTTAACGAAAATATTCTGTGTTGGAAATATATGAAGAATTTTAAACGTAAACAAACAGGGACTGCCGCACTTACCACATGGGTTCGTGGCGCGCTTTACAAGCTCGTTTAGATAGAGGTGGTATTAAACAAGATAAGTTAGTCGATCATCTGTGTGAATATTTGTGGCGATATACAATAAACGAGCTTGTAAAGCGCGCCACGAACCTGTGACAACTCGTCTCGCGTGAAAAGTGTATGCGTGAACTATTTCAACATATATATATTAGTCATTTATGCCTTCCAATACTCAAAATAGCTGCTATATTTTTCAAACTTTATTTGTTAATAACTTTTTAATAAAAAGCGACCCCCGACTAAAATCACTTGCATGTTACTCGGGAGGGTGTCCTTAACAATATATGTCAAATTCAAGGTCATCGGAAGTAGGTCCCCTTAACGCCAGGTTTACCAAAATATTTTTAGAATGCTTCTATGTCCGCCAGATCATGTAAAGAAATATATTTTTAAAAAATTGCAAATAAATATATTCAATAATATTTGTAAAATCTTTTAGAAATATTGCTTAAAAAAATAAAATATGTTTAACTCAGCAATAATTGTCTTACGTTTGAAAGATTTTTTTTAATATTTGAAAAATATACATTTTTATATCTTACTTTGAAAAATATTATTTTGTATATCTACATATATCATCGCAGCAGTGTTGGGTATGGCACGCCGTTTTACTTTTTAATAGCATAAATAATATTCTACACGATATAAAAGTTTCCAAAAATAATTGTCTTAAGAAAAATGGCGATTCTTACTAATGAATTAAAATTATGTCGAACATAATAAAAATTGGATGAATTACAATTATGTCGGGACATAATATAAATTCGGAATTATTTTTATGGCCTGACATAATTTTAATTTCGAATTAAAATTATGTCTGGACATATATAAAATATAAAAGTAATTTCGAATTTTTATCATGTCCCGACATAATTTTAATTCATCCAATTTTTATTATATTAGACATAATTTTAATTTGATGAATTAAAATTATGTCGCGACATAATAATTGGATGAATTAAAATTATGTCACGACATAATAATAATTAGAATTAAAATTATGTCGATACATAAAAATAATTCCGAATTTTTATGATGTCTCGACATAATTTTAATTCATCAAATTAAAATTATGTCCAATGTAATAAAAATTGGATGAATTAAAATTATATATATAGTTTATTAACTTTAGCAATACAGCCAGAAAGTGGACTTGGTTTACAGTAACTCCTTAATCACACATACCTGCATACCATCTTCATACACACATATCTCCTAACAACCTATAAATCTATTAACCTATTGTAAATTATAAAATTATAAATACTTTAACAATATTCGTTGATCATGAATTAAAATTATATCGGGATATGATAAAAATTATTCGGAATTATTTTTATGTCTAGACATAATTTTAATTCGTGAAATTAAAATTATGTCGGGACATAAAAATAATTCTGAATTTTTATTATGTCCTGACATAATTTTAATTCCTCCAATTTTTATTATGTTTGACATAAATTTAATTCATTAGTAAGAATCGCCATTTTTCTCAAGATAATTATTTTTTGAAATTTTTATGTTGAATGGAATATTTTTTATGCTATTGAAAAGTAAAATGGTGACATCCAATTTTTATTATGTTTATCAAATTTTAATTCATCGAATTAAAATTATGTCGCGCCATAATAATAATTTAATGAATTAAAATGATGTCTGGACATAAAAATAATTGCAAATTTTTATTATGTTTCCGACATAATTTTAATTCATTAATGTTGTTTACAGCAGAGTTATACAGGGATGGATAAGTAAAAATGACGATAATAGTTTACATACTCTGTTTAATACGAGGATACTCAACAGCGGTTTTGCCACGACTGACTTTACATCCGATATATAGAAAGGAAACATGGCATACACAAAGACTCAAGATCGATAGATATACGCGATATATCGAATATGTCGATATCCCCAAATGTCTGGCGATTAATGAACTGACTTTATACGCAACACTCCCCCTATCGACACACAACAACAAAAAATATATACTTTATAATCAATTAGTTAGTTTTAATATGTCCTTGCAGTTTGATATTTTATTTTTCAGTAGGGACTTAGTCAACAGATCCGCTGGGTTTTCGTCGCCTGGGATGTACTTTACGATAACTTCTCCTTCCTCCTGAGCTTCTCTTGTAAAGTGGAAACGGATGTCCACATGTTTGCTCCGCTGATGATATATACTGTCCTTGCTGAATTTTATTGCGCTTTGGTTGTCGCAATTTATGCACGTTGGTCCGTCCACGTAGGCTCCACCATTCATATGATCAAGGAGGCGCCGTGTATATATCACCTCCTTTACTACTTCAGAAAGTGCCACGTATTCAGCCTCCATGGTTGAAAGGGCAACTGACTTTTGTTGCTTGGACTTCCAGCTGATGGGACCCTCTGCTAGCGTTAGCACAAGGCCGGTACAGGAACGTCGATTGTCAACATTTCCTCCCCAGTCGGAATCAACATAGGCCGGAGCGGTTTCCCAGATTTGGTGTAGGTGATTCCAAGACTAGACGTGCCTATTAGATATCTTAATGCATGTTTCGCTGCTTTCCAATGAATTCTTCCTGGGTTGGCATTAAAACGGCTCAGAGCATTCGCTACAAATGCTAGATCGGGTCTTGTAGTGTTCGCTAGATAGATTAGACTCCCGACTAGTTCTCGGTATGGCATTTGTTTCATCTCATCCTTCTCTTCCTTTGATGTTGCTTCATCTTCGCGAGATAATTTTACACCAGCTTCGATGGGAGTTGAAACCGGATTAGCACATGTCATGCCAAATCTTTCGATGATTCTCCTTACATATGCCTCTTGAGAAACACCACGTATGCTTTCTGTGGCTCCTTCACGTTCAACGCGCATCCCCAGAACTTCGCTCACTTCTCCTAAGTCTTTCATTTTGAATTTTTCACATAGTCTCGATTTTACTATATTTAGTACCTTCAAATTTCGTGATGCTATAAGTGGATCCACATAAACAATCACAATTACAATCTCACCGTCTATTAGTCCTACAAACACACATGGTTCAGTTTTTGTATGATGTAAACCAATATCGTTCAAACGCGTACGTAACTTTTCATACCATTTTCTGCCGGATTGCTTCAAACCATATAGGGGGCGTAATAACTTCAACACCTTATCCTCCTTTCCGGGAACTCCGTATATGAATGGCTGCTCCATGTAGATCTCCGATGATAGATCACCTTGGACGTAAGCTGTAACAACGTCCATTTGGTGGACATGCAGTTCCTCCTCGACGCTTAACGCAAACAAAGTGCGTATGGTTTCCATCCTTGCGACAGGGGCGTAGACTTCATCAAAGTCTATCCCGTAGCGTTGTTCACATCCGCGAGCCACCAACCTCGGCTTGTATCTTTCCACCTCACCATCTTGATTTCTCTTCGTGTGAAACACCCACTTGCAACTTATTGCTTTCTTGCCTGGAGGTAGGTCGGTAAGCTCCCAGGTTCCACACTCCATTAGTGAATTGTACTCACTTTGCATCGCCTCTAGCCATTCGTTTTTGTGAACACTGGACATAGCTTCTTCTACGGTTGTCGGGTCGTTTTCCACTTCTGCGATGTTTGCCATCTGATACTCCTTTTTCGGTCTTCCTGGCTGACCCGTACGTATAATCTTCGGCCTACCAGGCCCTCTTCGTGGATTTTCCAATGAAGGTTGTATAATTTCTTCGACCTGAGTCAACTCTTCTGGCTCATCTTCGTCTACCTCTGTTTGCTCATCTTCAGTTGTAGGCTCACGGTCCTCATCGTTTGGTGGTCCATTTCTTATTTGCTTTACTCTCGTGTTTTCTGATTTAAGAGGTAACTCTACGCTCTCTGGTGACTTTTGGGTTACAAAAACTGGATCTTCAATAAAACGGACGTCATAACTTTTTATCACACTTGCAGTACCTCTGCGCCATAGCCGATAAGCCTTCGATTCTGTACTGTATCCGACAAACACGAAATCTTCGCCTTTCGCATCCCATTTTGACACACCAGGGCCCTTCCTCAAAGCGGTTACATGAGAACCAAATGTTTTAAACTTTCTCACGTCCGGTTTCTTCCCGCTCCATAGCTCCAGCGGTGTCTTTTCTTCCGTAGCTCTCGATGGACATCTATTTCGCAGGAATACTGCTGTATTTACAGCTTCGGCCCATAACGACGTCGGCGCTCCAGATTGCAATAACATGCATCGTGCCATCTCTTCAATTGTTCTGTTTGCTCGTTCGGCCACGCCGTTCTGCTCTGGCGTGTATTCGACTGAGAACTCTCTCTTGATTCCTTCATTCTCGAGGAACTGGTTGAACTCCTTTGAAACGTATTCTTTGGCATTATCAGAGCGCACTTTTATTATTTTTCGACCATGTTCTGTTTCTACTCTTGCTACATATTTCTTAAACGCGACGAAGACATCACTTCTCTTCTTCAGCATGACTACTTCAGTATACCGTGTTCTGTCATCAATAAAGGTAACAAAGTACCGTGCACCTCCCATCGATGTAACATTCATCGGTCCACATATATCCGTATGGATCAACTCCAGCGTGTTCTTTGCCCTTGTCTCTGAAACTCGGTGTGGCAATGCATGTATCTTCGCTCGGTTGCAAATCTCACATGGAATCTCGATCACTCTTGACGGGATGTTAAGTCCAGTTACCATATTATTTATCTTCAGTTTGCGCAAATCATTGAAGTTCAGATAACCGTATCTCTCGTGCCATAACCTCAAAGTCGCCACTGATCCGTCCGCGATCATAACGCTGTGCTGCTGCGTTTTCACAACATACATTCGATCTTTCTTCGCGGCCGTTAATACGATTGAACCGTCTTTTCGCGATACGATTGCATTTTCTTTCCCGAACGTTACCGAATAACCACGATTCGTAATAGCTGATACCGATATCAGATTATTTCGCAAGCCCGGAGCATATAACACGTTTGAAAGAACAATTCGACTCGCGGCATCTCGTGATGGTACATTGAGACTCACTCTCCCGCTTCCGTAGGCCATCACTACAGATTTCCCCGCCGAATACTACATGGCGGATCGCCGCTTAAACTTTCAAATAACTTTTTGTCTTTGCACATATGCATCGTTGCGCCGCTGTCGATGCACCATTCTTCCTTTTCCACTTCGCATGCCATTGCAGTTGTAGCTATCAACACGTCTTCATTTTCGCTGTTGCTCTTCTCAGAAGTGTCTGCACGATTTGCTTTATTTTGTGGTAATTTTGTTTTACAGACCGATGCACGGTGGCCAACCTTGCCACACTTGAAGCATTTTCCAAGGAACTTGCCACTATTTGTGCTTTTCGCGTGGATTTCCTTCTTGTTTGTACTCGGAATACGAGAATACAATGCTGTACTATTTTCACCAGCGTTACTTCGTCTTCGAGCATCTTCCTCGATCAGCTTGGCTTTGATGACACCTACCTCAGGAATATCATCACGGGACTCGATCGCGACGCGAAAATTCTCGAACTCTTCTGGGAGACAGCTCAACAGCATAATCGATAGAAGCTCCTGCGGGACAACAACTCCAACGTCGGCAAGCATGTCAGCTCGTTGTTGAAACTCGTTAACAAACTGAGCCATTGATTGGTCAGGCTTTTTCTTCGATTGGTATAACTCTCTATAAAGTACTGCCTTTCTGACCGGTCCTTGCGATTTATGAATTTTCTCTAACTCATCCCATGCTCCCTTGGATGTTGTTTGCTTCCTAATATGGCCAATCTCCGTCTTCGAAACACCGAGCACTATCAACGCAAGCGCCTTTTCGTCTTTGGTTATCCATGCCGTCGCGGCTGCAGCATCTTCCGGTTTGACCAATGTGCCGGAGACATAACCCCACAAGTCGTTGTACACGAGGACACTTTTCATCTGCATCCTCCACACCTCGTAATTATTATCGCATAACTTATCAATATGTTGCGTGCCTACCGCGTGCATCTTTGTACTTTTTACGTATTCACGTCGTCTCTCTCGGTAGTTACGCACACAACAACCGCTCGTGACTCACTGCACGTATTCGCGTCGATACACAGCCCGTTTTTACTTTTCTCGATCTCCCTGGGCCCATAACCTGTTGTTTACAGCAGAGTTATACAGGGATGGATAAGTAAAAATGACGATAATAGTTTACATACTCTGTTTAATACGAGGATACTCAACAGCGGTTTTGCAACGACTGACTTTACATCCGATATATAGAAAGGAAACATGGCATACACAAAGACTCAAGATCGATAGATATACGCGATATATCGAATATGTCGATATCCCCAAATGTGTGGCGATTAATGAACTGACTTTATACGCAACAATTAATAAAATCGTGATTTTTCTTAAGGGTCGACAGGAGTAACACTACCGACCTCTGTCGGGTTGCTTAGCTGCGAGTCCGTATTTTATTTATTATAAATTTTTTAAGAGCCAAAATGGAAAATCCGGCTATGTACCGGGTTGCGGCTGATCTTACTGATTAAAACGAGCATAAGTTTAATGAGATTCGTTAATTAATTTGGCTAAAATTTGGGAAAAACCGTTTCTAAGCAGCTGCTTAGAACCACGGGCCTTATGTCGGCTCTTCCTATCATTGCGAAGCAGAATTCGCCAAGCGTCGGATTGTTCACCCGCCAACAGGGAACGTGAGCTGGGATTAGACCGTCGTGAGACAGGTTAGTTTTACCCTACTGATGACCAGTCATTGCGATAGTAATCCTGCTCAGTACGAGAGGAACCGCAGGTTCGGACATTTGGTTCACGCACTCGGTCGAGCGGCCGGTGGTGCGAAGCTACCATCCGTGGGATTATGCCTGAACGCCTCTAAGGCCGTATCCTCTCTAGTCAAAGGTGGCAATGATATCTCTAGGAGTCTCGTGAGTCGAAAGGCTCAAAACAATGTGACACACTACTAGGCGGCCGGTCCTCGCGGTCCGGTCGTCGCACGAGCCCGGTTTGCCGTACGGCGCCTCTGCCCGTCGTTGGGATCTCACCGCTTACGACGGCACGGCGTCTAACGGTCGAACATGAGTTTCGCGAGTTCGATGTCGAGACTCGGAATCGTCTGTAGACGACTTAGGTACCCCGTAAAAAAATTACGAATTAGTACCATTTAGCCAAAATATCGAATGAATCTTATTCCATTTAGGATATTTTTAATCAGTAAGCTCATATGTAGTTCCCTACACAGCCCGATTTTGCATTTTTGCTCTTAAACATTTATAATAAATAAAATACGAGTTAAAGTGTGCACTTAGTGCATAAAGTGCACTGCCGCTATAGGATCCCCTTAAGGTGGTTCTTGCAGTACTTTGAAGTCACAAAAACAACTATTGTTACTAGTGACAAATATGAATGATTTAGTATGTAAAAATCAGCATACATTAAAATTAATTATTCCTTAAGGTTTTTTCTCATTTAACCGTTGCTATAAACTGAAAATATCAGAGCAAAGTCACAAATTTGACTAGAGTTGGTGATATAACCATAAATATGATCACGCCGGTAAAGAATAAAATATACTAAAATAGAAAAAATATACGTCACAATTTCTACAATTCCGCGATAGTGAATATATTCATACAACTGCCGAAAAAGATATGTTATCTTTATAACCTCCATTCAACGGTGGGAGAATGGTAGGACACGCGTCTTGTGCGTCAGCTGACGCGTGCGATGTTGCTAAGCAGCCACTCAAGACGGCCGCCATGACTCTCGTGTCGTATCAAAACGTCGAAAGTTGCCGAAAGTTTATCGAAAGTTCCGCTTTATTTATATACGGTACGGTCAATCAGTTTGGTGTCGCGTCAGTATCGATCTTTAGAAATGTTTGTTGCATTGATTAAACAGTTTTTTATTCGTTCATCTATTCGAGAAGTATGAACGTATTCCATAAATGTGCGATCTGACCCTCCTTTCCCTATTATCACCATGTAAAATTGGCAAAGTTTACGGACATATATCTCCGGAACCAAGCGGTAAAAAAATTCGAAATTTTTCAGACACACTCTAGGAACGTTAACCTTTCATTTAATATCATATTTTCCGGGCTATCTAAATTTGACCTAAATGCAAGAACCACCTTAAGACTATTATTTTTTTATCTTTTGTATTGAATAAAATATTTTTTATGCTATTAAAAAGTAGAACGGCTTGCTGTACAATTTTTATTATGTTCCAACATAATTTTAATTGGACGAATTACAATTATGTCGGGACATAATAAAAATTCGGAATTATTTTTATGTTCCAACATAATTTTAATTTATCCAATTTTTATTATGTTCGACATAATTTTAATTTATTAGTAAGAATCGCCATTTTTCTTAAGACAATTATTTTTTGAAACTTTTATATCGTGTAGAATATTATTTATGCTATTAAAAAGTAAAACGGCGTGCCATAGTTGGGTGAGCCTTGCATTATATTGCTGGCAAAGATATATCTTGCGAATGTTATGATTTTACTTCGCCGGAGGCCTGCTTATATTAGCTCCCAACTGAAATTTACTTACGAGTTAGTTTTACCATTATGCGCCACTTAGCGGCGCCGTTGTGAATTAGCACGGAAAGATGCGCTATCATGCATTTTTCTTAATTAAGGGGTTAGGCCACCTTGAATTTTCAAAAATCGTGTGATTGTTAGAAATTTTTTTGGAGAAACAATAAAGTAACTACAAAATCCAATTTATACACTTTATTATACATATTTCGAAGTATATCAAAAATTTTTTTAAGTTAATATTTTTTCCCAAATAGCGGCTCTAAAGCAGCATTTGCTTGATTTGACTCGCTTCGGGGAGAGCAGTAGAAGTGGTCACCATTTAATCGTAAGGCAAAACAAAAAAAATTTTATTATTTACATGAAATTTGCTAGAGTACATATGTATTTTTCAATATATGGATTTTTGAAGAAATGGTGAGCATTTGAACAAAAAAATTTATTTTTAGGTAAAAGAACTATAAAATGCTCTATAACTTAGAATATTGTTAATGAATCGTAAAATCTGTATGTACTTCTTTAGATAATTTAATTTTAAAGATGTCAAAATTTCAAGTAAATCGGTCAAAAATTGTTCGAGTTCTACTGCTCGCCAATTTGAAAAATGCATTTTAAGAAAAACGCATTTAAAGTTTTAAGTAACAATATTTTTTGAATAAAAACGAATTGTTTAAGCATTGGGAACAATTGCATATTAAGTATTTTTGACATCCTAAAGAATGTTTTAAGTAAAAAAAAAATTGATTTTTTGAAAGTTTCAAGGTGGCCTATAACCGGCTCTTAAGAATATTTCATAATATTTCAAAAATATTTGAAAAAGGATTATAAAACCAATAGAGGAAAGTCCCCTATTATGGGATAGGATCCTAATATGGGATATTATGTGATAGAATCTCATAATATGTCTCTGTGGAACCTATTAGTTTAGCAGAAACCTCGCTATCTTATATTAGGATACTATCCCATAATAGGGGACTTTCCCCTAATAAATAAAATACTTTTTAAATATTTTGAAACGAGATTATAAAACAATAAATATGTAGATTTGGATTAATATTTCAAAAATATATTTTAAATATTTAAGAAAATATTATGAGTGATAAAGAAGAACATTTTTATAAATATTTTTAAAAGATTCTTAAAATATATTTAAAATGTTACCGCAAAAGATTTTTAAATTATTTTAAAATATTTCTAAAACCATTTTAAAATGTTTCTTGCAATATTTTTATAGAAATATTCAAAATTATTTTTTGAAAACATGTTGTGCTGTATGGGTAATACCATCACCTAAGAGCAGTGGGATTAATAACTTACAAGTAACACTACTCAAGTCTCACACACCGATTTTTTTTGAAGCTGTGTACAGTTTTAACACAGTTTTAACACAGTTTTAACTGTGCACACAAAAATATTTGTGTCGTATTTTTTTATTTTTGCTTATAAAGCGTCTTAAGAGTAGAAACTACCCTCGAAATATTGACTTTTCAATCCTATACGTAATAATAAGGCCATGTACATTGCTGATCAATTAAAAAAAAAAACAACCAGAAAAACCCTGAAAACTCCTAGAGATAGTATTCTCGTCAAAACCATCTTAAAAACCATTCGACATAACGATAGGGTTGAGAAAGTCAATATTTCGAGAGTAATTTTTACTCTTAAAACGCTTTATGAGCAAAAATAAAAAAACACGACACAAATATTTTTCGAAATTCTACATGTGTGCACAGTTTCAAAAGAATCGGTGTGTGACACTTGAGTATTACTTACAATTAGTAGATATACACAATTTCCACACACACACACACACACACACACACACACACACACACACACACAAAGTGTTACAACCAACCCTGCTCACTCACACAGCTAACTTCGTTTGGATAAAGTTCCGAAAACGGTCTACCTCCGATTTCGATGAAACTTTATAAAAAGCTTTATTTTGGCTTAAAATAAAAGTCCTTAAAGCGAATTTTGGCGACTCCTACAAGAGAGCTACTTTTTAAGATAAAATAGTAAAAAGAATGGTAAGTTTGGTAATTATTTAGTTTGGGCAAGCAACCTCCTGCGACCTTGACCTTGACATATATTACAGAGAGCATTCTCATGAGTAACCTTCTAAAGGTTTTAACCGTCGTTTGTTATTTATTAAGAAGTTATTAACAATAAAGTTTAAGAAATATAACAGTTTGTGTCAGTTCTAAAGGAAGTAATTTGCTGATATGTGTGTATAGACAGCACACATGTAGGCGGGGGAGGGGCGGTAGTCCTTCCCCCTGCGGCAAAGGTGGGGTGGGGTAAACCTCGCTTCACGTATTAAGTTGAAACCGATTTAGAATCATACTAGCTTGGACCTTGTTTCGCCCTGCTACACATGGGGGTGTGGGGTGCACATCGCTTCGCGTGGAAAGTTGAAAGCCTGAACCGTACAATAATAGACCTCGTTTTGTCCTGTAAGCAAGGGGTGCGGTGGAGTGGACCTCGCTTCACGTGAAAAGTTGGAAACCCATGTGGAACATGTTTTCAATGCCTTTTGAATGAACATGAAAACTCCTAAAGTATAATTGTTGACTTGAACAGAAAGATCACGTTGAAGTAAAGTGGGGAGAAGAGTTTATAATATATAATGTTGATTTATAACATTCTGTAGAATTGTTAAAATCTCTTTCTTTTTATCATTTTATCTTAATGGCTTTGTCATGAAAGTCGCCAAAATTCCCTTTAAAGGCTTTTATCTTAATCCGAAATAAAGCTTTTCACAAAGTTTTGAAAGCGGAGTAGACCCCTTTGTTTTTTTAACCATCATGTATAAGCATTGCGTGTTTTAATATAAATCTAGAATAAGTCATCGATTAATATAATATATAAAGTAAAGCTGTATGATCTGGTAATCAGGCACAGTCTAACGGATATCAATATTTACAGTCGGACAAAGAATCATACCTCTGCTCTTGACATCCTGCGAGCAATATTTGCAAATGCCTCTTCAAGTCTACACGTACCTTCTGTGTGTTCAGTAACTAATTTTCCACAATACAGAACGGTTATAATGGCAGAGCAGGAAGCAGAAGATCAGTGGATGTTGCGATATTATATTCCTACAGAAAAGTGTCAAGAATGTCACCGATATTTCTTGAATTATAAAGATAGACCAATATCGTATAACGAAACGTTAACAAAATTAAAAGAGCATTTACTCCATGAACACAAGATAGACCATAATTCCGTACATAATATAGAATGTGATGTAAATGAAAAGAAAATCCCAGTACGTCGCTTCATACGAAAATGTTATACAAAATTAAAAGGAGATCTGGCAAAATGCAACTGTTGCTTTGCAATAATTAGTTACAAAACCGGGAATTATAGATTTTTACATGAACACTTGATATGTAAGCATGAAGACAAATTAACGGAAATAGAGAAAAATGATAAAAAGATACAATGGTATTGGGATTACGTCACAAGAAAGGACAAAGCACATGCAAAATGCAACATTTGTAACAGAACAATAGGTATATATCCAATTTCAAGTGTGAGATACCACTTGAAAATTCATAAGTAAGTATACATTTGAAAAATGACTAAAATATTGAAGAATATAAAATTAATAGTAAAATATTTAATAGCTAAAGAAAATGTAACGCACATAAATGTTCGTCAAGGCACATAATATATAATGTTTATTTATATTATGAAATTGCAATTCTAGTCGCAATAGAGTCTGAGTTTTTGGGTTATTATGAATCCAATCGAAATATGTGTAATACAGATTTTTTTTAATGTTTTGGCAAATATGACACAAAAATATATGTACACTAGCTGGTTACCCGGGGCTTCGCCCGGGCGTCTTTTTTTTTAAACGACTTTATTTGTGTTATTACATTTGTGTTCTAGCTAATCTTATATCCACCAATATATGATCCATAAACACATATTTTTAATAACTTTCCACATCACCTATGAGGTACTATATATTATTAACGCGTTTTTTTAGTGGTATCCCCAGTATTTTAAATTCTTTAAAAGAGTCATACTTATAGTGACTTTTCATTAATAAATAATTATTTGGATATATATGGAACATGGTAATGGAAAATTTTTGTGTCTCTCAACGGATATAGATTTGCTACGTAACGTGAAAACGTACACTGAGAAAAAAATGTTCTGTAAATATTAATTTGCATACAATTGTGACTCCATTTACTAAAATGAAAAAAATTTTCCTTTTTGTATAAATGTTCTCAAAAACTAACCATTGAAAAAACCAAAAAAAGTTTTACATGCTGACATTATTTATAAAAGAGTTTATGTATAAATTTTATGCAATTCTTAACATTTTCAATTCTCTTTATTTCCTTAACGTACATATTACAGAAATTTTAATAAGAACATTTGCGTGATATAATTCTTATACACTGGAAAAAAAATGTTCTGCATTTTAGTAAATATTAGTTTGCATACAACTGTAACTCCATTTGTTAAAATGAAGAAAATTTTCCTTTTTATTAGTATATTTCTTTCTCAATGAATACACATATACTAATAAAAAGGAAAATTTTCTTTATTTTAGTAAATGGAGTCACAGTTGTATGCAAATTAATATTTACAGAACATTTTTAAAATACAGAACATTTTTTTCTCAGTGTACGTTTTCACGTTACATAGCAAATCTATATCCGTCGAGAGACACAAATTTTCCATTACCATGTCCCATATATATCCAAATAATTATTTATTAATGAAAATATTATTATATTTAAATTGTCGGGTAAAAATTATTAGATCTATATAATGTTTGAATCTAGGCACTTAATCGCTACTAAATGTTCAAATAATAAGATCCTTAAAACGGTAACCTTGGCCTCCAACGGAGTAGCGTGCATAATAAAATCTAATATAATCACATTTTTTACTTCTTTAATCACTCTAAATATAAATGTAGGAAATCCGATCCAAGTGATTGGGACAGCGATAGGGATGATCCGGACAGCGATACAGACATGGGTACGTCTTTAAAGAGAGCGAAACGTCAAGAAGATATTAATATTATAAGGAATTCTCCGAGGAATAGAACGATTATAATGGCAGAGGAGGAAGCAGGAAATGAATGGGTGTTGCTATATTATGTTCCTACCTTAATGTGTCACAAATGTAACGTATCTTTCTGGAGTGATACAGATAATATTTTATCGTATAAAGAAACATTAATAAAATTAAAAGAACATTTACTCCATGATCACAATATAGAACATGATTTCGTACATAATATACAACGTGATGTAAATAAAGAAAAGATTCCAGTACGTCGCTTTATACGAGAACATTATTCAAAATTAATAGGAGACATGGCAAAATGCAACTATTGCTTTGTAGTAATTAATTACTCAAACATGAATTATAATTTGTTACATAACCACTTGATAAGTAAACATAAAGATAAATTAACGAAAACAGAGAAGAATGAAGAAAGACTACATTGGTGTTGGGATTATTACACAATAAAAAATTTCACAATAAATGAAAAAATGCGAGTGAAATGCAACATTTGTAAAAAAATATTAATCGCATATTCAGTTGGATATTTGACCATGCACTTGAAAATTCATAATAGGTAAGTATACATTTAAGAAAAATAATTAAAATAACAAAGAATATAAAATTGATAGTAATGAAATACTCAATAGATAAAGAAAATACATGCATACAAGTACGTGTTTATCACGGCATTTATATAATAATTATGTGTATTAAAATCGAAATAGCGATTTCAATCGCAATTCCATCTGAATATGTGTAAAATTGGTTTTTCGCGCGTTTCTCGGCAAATATGATACAAAACTACACATACTTATCCGTACTATATATAGAGGAAAGTCCCCTATTATGAGATACCACATCTATTTTGTGTGATTATCAGAAATTTATGGGCAAAATTGAAAAATGTAGTAAGTTATTTTGAAGGGAATTTAATAAGCTTTAAGATACTGAAATGTAAAATCTAATTTAAATATTAATTTTTCTGAAAATTAGAAAAATGTAAAAAATGAGCTTCATGCAAAATCGAAAAAGTGTACTCTAATATGAGATACCCCGAGAAATCACTAATAAAGTGCAAAATACATTGGTATTGCAATTAGAAAACTTTATTTAATGTCTCTGAAATACAAATGTAATGGAGAAACTTATTTGCAATAATCGCAAACCCACTTATACTCAATATATTTCCAGTGCAGCCAGTGTGCGCCCAGCATGAGCATGCGATCACCATCAGCACACTTTTATAAGTTTGTATGAACCTTCTTTTAACTTTAACATAGTATTTTCCCTCTTTTTATTACTGTACAATAACCTTCATACTCTAGCAACGATCGTCACCCTAAATATCTCATATTACGGACCCCACGCCTTGCGGTTTCGCGATCAGCAAATCTATCCTCTATAATTAAGCAACTCAACATATCCCGTATTTTCCTATTAATACGATCTTACTCTATCGCTGCATACAGAACTCATTGTCAAATATTTATTTATTATCACGGTAGTGTCTCGCGCCAAGTACACGCGAAGCGAGACCGCACCGTGACTCTTTTACGCGACGCGACGAGTTGCGAGTACTCGAGATGTTGAGATCTCAATAACGAGTGAACGGATCAAGTTCTACTAACTAGGCTTGATCGATAGCTTGGGATCGATATAATAAACAAGGTTCAAAGTCTCACCTTCATGGAACTTGACAACATGCAAATTCACAATTTCGATATTCGTAATCAGTGCATGCACGATCGAACAATGAATTTTCTACTAAATAGGTTTTACACCAAGGGCAATAAGTTCATGGTGGAATCAACAAATATAACCTATTAGTTTAGCAGAAATCCCACTATCGCATATTATAGGAACTTATCTCATATATATATATATATATATATATATATATATATATATATATATATATACATATATATATATAGGGGACTTTCCTCTACATATTTAATAAAATTTTATTTATATAATGATAATTATAAATAACTTCTATGCCAATAGAACATAAAAAAATTATTAACTTCAAACAAAAAACAAAACAAAAGGGTTTATTGCATTGTTGTTAGCTCACATTTCAGATATCCACCTTAACATTAATTGATCACCACATGCCAAAGAATAAAAAGCACTTAAATACATAATTTCACACAAATCACACACTCTACAAACACACATATGCACGCATCACAGTTCACACTGACACACACATACACCATACACGTGATGTGCAAAATCCGATTGAGCAAATAACTTTCCATGATGCACATATAAAATACTATCCAAAATCTGCAAAATGTAGAGGTGATATGAAAGCCAATAGCTCAGCTTCTAGTCACGATAGAGCTATGTTTTTTGCGCCATTTTAAAGGGAAAGTTTTCCACTTCAAAGCTTATGTAATAATATTTTTTGCTCTTCCCCTGCTTTTTCTGTGGAAGGCTACAACAAAGTCATGATATTTCCAGGATTCTTTCGAGACCTGATTTTGATCCTCACAGAAAAGACAGTTCGATGTTATCTCACCCCATCTTAGAGTCGAGGCTTTATCCTTTAAAACGCGCCGAGAAAAATAGTCCTACGATCTCTACAAGCTGAGATATGGCCTTTTAAAAATTGGCAAAATTTGCAAGTTTTAAAGCGATCCCCTAATTGTTTTGCATAGTGTGTTTGAATAGTGGAATAAAAATTATTAGATCTGTAATATTTGAGTGTTGATTTATTCTAAATGTCCAAATAATAAGATTTTTAAAACGGTAGCCTTGGCCTTCAACGTGGCCAAGCGTCTTGGTCAAAGTTTTGTAGTAATTTGTTGATATGTGTATATAAACAGTACACAAATAGGCGGGGAAGGGACTCCACCTGCGGCGGAGCCCCTTCCCCCGCATAATAAAACTAATCAAACTCCCAGCCTGATACCTAACTGCTTTAATCAAGACGCTTGGTTATTCCTCAGGATTGACCACAGTCATTCCGCAGAATTGACCAGTCAATACTAGAAATGCCCGCGTTTCGGGCTTTGACCATAACATATATAATCGCATTTCTTACTTCCTTACATACATACTTTAAATATAAATATAGGATAACCGGTCGAAGTTCAAGCAGTGATATGGATGATATGGACAGCGATATAGATATGGTTACACCTGCAGTAGAAGCGATACGTCAAGAAGCATCATCTAAGAACATGTACGAAATGACACAAGAAACAAGTCAAGGAACAAGTCAAGGGACAAGTCAAGGAACAAGTCAAGGAACAAGTCAAGGAACAAGTTCTAATAAGTAATTACACGCTTTGCATTTAATACACAGTGCATGTAATTGAATTTTATGAATTAGATTAGATATTGCATGTTTTATACAAGTATAATCTATATCGCGTTATATAAAGTATTCGCATCTGTATATGTAAGCGTTTCATTAACTATATCTATAATCTATATATTAATTAGGTCGCAAAATTCTCTTCTACTATATCTATAAATGAAATAAATTTAACAAAAAAATTTATTTTTATGTATAAAGCGGCAAATAAACCATAGGTATAAATATTAAATTTAAACATTAATGGCTCAGTATGCAAGAAACATAAAAGAACATTTCAACTGTATGCTTACGTGTAACGTTGCTGCAATGTTTCTTGATCATCACGGGGAGACTGTTATTGATCATTTAAATCCATTAAAATAACATTTTTTGCTTAATAATCGAGTTAAAAATAATCGAGTTAAAAATAATGTAAAATTTAAATAAAATTACAAAAAGACGAGTACATTAGATCATCGATGTACCTACGATTGCATTGACTATAATTAACTTATTAAATAATCAATAAGTTTAATTAAAGTATCAATTCCTTGTTCTGTTTTGTGATTTTATCTTAATATTATTAACTTATATTTATATCTTGATTATCGTATGTTACACGTAAGCATACAGTTCATGCATTTCTCTATATTTTTTATTATATTAAACGGATTCTTTCTATATTTTTTATTATAATGTAAAAGAAATAAAAACAAAAATGGCATAGTTTTTTTTGCATAGAATCATTTCTTGTATCTTGACAAGAAATTTTAGATAACTTATTTATTATCTATTACTAACATGAACTAAGAGCACTAAAATATAGTGTCCCTGGACGCATTGTCAGTGCCAAAACTGGTACAGCGGCTTTAGCACATGAAAACAAGTCGAAAATGTCTAATAAACATATGTCCGAATCCGAACGGTTTCAAAGTTATAGAGCAATATAGGGTATTGAAGTTGCTTTCGTAAGAAAAGATAAATTGAAGTAAATGTTGTTTACATAGGGAGCTTTCCAGCAAGCGACACAAGTCGACACAAACGTCGTTCTATCTCTCTTTTTTGGCAAAGAATAACAAAGACAAAACGACACTTGAGACAAAACAGAATAAAGAACATTAAACAACCATGGACGTACATATATAATAGACTAAACTTTGCCATTGGAGAGCTGTCCGAAAGATCAGAAGGGCATAGATATATGCTTGCTGGGAAGCTTTCTTTGTTTAATTGTGTAGTTGATAGGGAGAAAAAGGTGGAGAAACCTCTTTTTTTCTTTATTCTGTTTAAAGTTTTACAAAAATTAAACAACCATACAAAAGGTGCTAAAAAATTTAGAACAACTATGGTAACTGACACTTAATGCTGCCGATATTATCCGCGAAACCAAATATTTTTCAAAAAGGTCGAAACAATTTATTAGTCCGACTTTCCATGCCTGTAGAGAGGGGCGAAAGTGGCCAATTTCACGCCAGGGAGGAAAGTTGTTACTTTCCTCCCTAGGGAAGAAAATTGGCACTTTCTGTTCCGTATAGCGGGCAGAAAGTAAAGTAACGGGCAAATCTTAGAACATATATAGGGAGCTTTCCAGCAAATGACACAAGTCGACACAAGTGTCGTTTTGTCTTTGTTACTCATTGCTAAAAAAGAAAGATAAAACGACATTTGTGTCGACTTGTGTCGCTTGCTGGAAAGCTCTCATAAATGGAAGGGAAATTGAGCATCGAGTCCAACATTGTGCGAGAGAGAAACGTACAACGTACGCAGAAATTATAGATATTAATTTCAGTAAATAAAAAAATAATTACTATTTCAAAAATTACTTGTATTAAAACTACTGATTTGGAATTGTTTTTTCTTAATAATATCACTAAATAATGAGATAACTAATTATAACTATTTACATAATATCCTTAAATAAAATCCCAAATCAATCAGATTTAGTGCAATAATTAAAATTATTTATATTTTTTTTTTAATTTTATTGTCATTTTAATTTTGTGTTATGTGGGGGGCTTCGCCCCTCACACCCCCTACCAGGGGCTTTGCCCCTGGACCCCGCATCACTCTCTTTTTCTCTTTCTATTTAACTACACGCGCGTACAAACTGTACGAATGGAACATCAAACGCATACACTCTACAGGCATTCAAAAGTCGAACATTTCCGTAAAGGTGTTGTGAAAAATATCGTGTGCACCTCGGGTTGAAAGCTTTTTCAGACTCGTGTGATTTGCCGCCCGAGCCGAAGGCTCGGGCGGCAAACTTCACACTCGTCTGAAAAACGCTACTTTCGCCCCTTGGTGCACAATATACTATTAAACAATATTTCAATTCAATATTTTCTTATGAAAACAACTTCAATACCCTATAGTTCCGAAAAAAGAACCGTTTGGATTTAGACATATGTTTATTAGACATTTTTAACTTGTTTTTATGTGCGAAAGTCGCTGTATCAGTTTTGGCATTGAGTCCACGGACACCCTGTACATATACACCATAGACATCTTATATACATTTTCATATCGATGCATTAACATACCTAAATAATTAGTTTATCATAATCGAAGATTCGTTTTTGAATAGCGTTTAAATGCAAAAGATATTTGCATTACATTTGCATAGGATAAAACTTTGTCCTTATTTTAGAAACCACATTTAAACCAAATAGTATTTTTCATATAGCTTTATGTGGTTCTTAAGAAGATGCATGGCAACTATTTACAGTAATTCAAAAATTATCTTTTTTTAAAGAAAAAATTGTTTTTTATTTTTTTTACATAACATAGATACAAATTTTCGTGACTTTAATAATTTTGTTTAGTATTTTAAAATCTACATACATTGTCTAAAAATATTAAGAACGTAAATGCAGATATTAGAATTTAAACATCACAATCTAAATCAAAATACTCATGTCTAAACATGTTACGATTACAAAGAATTAAATATAAATATATAATTTTCTTTTACTAGTTTCTTGACTTCAATTAAAAAAAAAACATTTGATTTCAATTCTTACAATACACATATAATAGAAGAAGTTGATGTAATTTAAACCACCCCAAGCCTTTTTCAAGATAACTTGAAAATTATTAAAAATAACTGAACTTTGTTTTTGCTGAGTTGTAATGCCAAATGTTTTTTACAACGTGTTCCTAACAAATTTCGTTTATTTATAGTGAGTTTAATGTTATAACAAATTTTTCGAAGGTAGATTTTTGTAGGGTAATTTGAACTATGTTGGGTAAGGTAAAACACTTTATTAATTTTGCAAAAAAATTATTTTTATCGTATTTTAAGGCATATTAATTATTAAAATAGTCTATAATAATTATTATATTACATATTTATTATATTCTAATTTATTTAAAACTCTAATTCTTGTGCTCCTTGTAACAATGTCATACAAATATATGTTTAAAACTTTTACTCACAGTAATATATACTTATAACGTATACTCATCATAATATATTACTCCTGAAAGAAAAAAACAATAGAAATAAAATGCAATACCTACTTATAAAAAGCATCATACAAACTATCTCAAAATTATCCGATATCGCAATTTTCACCTTTTTATCGTACAGAATAGAAATATACACCATATGATACTTGCTAAATAGACTACACTAAAGTACTATCTTAGTTTTATAGTTTTACATGCAACAAAAAACTGAGAAGCTGTGAAGTAGATTGACTGTAAAATAAAGGTTTATATAATAAACCTTACGCTAAGCGATACACACCAAATCCTCAGTTTTAATTTTTTAACATTATGACACGTTGTGCCACGCTGCCGCTTTGTACGTTAGATTAGGGGACCAGCAGCTAGTAATTGTAATTCCATTGCTGTCCGCTTGTAACACTTAATAATCTCGATATCATGATGGTCCAACTTGCCCACGTGTTTCAAATTACCCCAACTTTTTACATTATTTATAAAAAAGCTCATATTTAAATCTTATGCAATTCTTATAGTATTTCTAATTCTCGTTAATTCCTTTACATATTACAAAATTTTGAATCAGATATTTAACACTTTCATGCTGTAATTCTTATAAGTATTTACGTTACATAGCATGGAAATGTTATTATATTTGTATAGTCGGAAAAAATTATCAAATCTACTATAACCCCCACGGATAATTAGATTCCTAAAACGGTAGCCTTGACTCCCAACGGATTAGCGTGCTAAAATTAAAACTAATATTGTAGCATTTTTTATTTCTTTAATCACTCTAAATATAAATGTAGGAAAACCGTTCCAAATTCAATCAGTGATACGGACAACAATATAGACATGGGTACGCCTACAAAAGAAGCGAAACAACTAGAAGACACGGATTCTCCGCGACATAGAATGGATATAATGGCAGAGGCGAATTGTCCCTCAGAAGATGAGTGGATGTTGCAATATTATATTCCGACATTAATGTGTCAAGAATGTCACGAACCTATCTTGAATAATAAAGCTAGTTCTTCATTGTATAAAGAAACATTAACAAAGTTAAAAGAACATTTAATCCATGAACACAAGATAGACCATGATTCTGTACATAATATAGAACATGATGTAATTAAAGACATGATTCCAGTACGTAGCTTTATACGAAAACATTATTCAAAATTAAAGGGATATGCGGCAAAATGCAATCATTGCTTTAGAGTAATTAATTATACAGTACTACATAGTGTTTTACATAAACACTTGAAACATAAACATAAAGAAAAATTAACGGAAACAGAGAGGAATGAAGAGAGAGTGCTTTGGTACTGGGATTACGTGACAATAAAGGACGAAATGCTTGCGATATGCAACTATTGTAATGCAGCATACAAAATAAATTCACTTAGAAATTTACCTCATCACATAAGCGTACATAAGTAAGTATACATTTAAAAAATGACTAAAATACTGAAGAATATAAAACTGATAGTAATGTGAAATATTCAATAGCTAAAGAAAATGTAGCGCATACAAGTACGTGTTCATTAAGGCTTATATAATAATTATTTGTATTATAATCGAAATTGTGATTTCAGTCGCAATTTCGCCTACTTTTGACCGGGATATTATAAATCTTTATGTACAAAATCAATTCTTTGCGTGCTTCAGCAAATATGACACAAAAATACACGTATATATAACAATACGTATTATTCCGTACCATATTTAATGAAAATTCAATCATATTACAATAATTGTAGATAACTTCTACTCTGTAGAACATTAAAAAATCATGAACTTTATCATATATTTTCTGAAAGCTAACCGTTAAAAAACCAAAGAAAGGTTTACATTGTGGCATTACTTATAAAGGAGTTTTTATTTAAATTTTATGCAATTCTTAATATTTCTAATTCTTCTTACAGTCTGCTTAACGTACATATTACAAGCACTTGAATCAGATATTTAACATTTGCGTGATACAATTCTTATAAGATCATGTTATATGGTAAATATATATACGCATCGAGAGAAACAAATTTACCGTGTTCCACATTCAAATAATTAGTCATTAATGAAAATATTATATTTGAATAGTCGGATAAAAATTATCAGATCTATAAAAAACATTTGATTCGATATTTAATCGCTTTAAAATATCCGAATAATAAAATTCCTAAAATGTAGCCTTAGCCTGCAATGGAATAGCGTGCAAAATTAGAACTAATATCGTTGCATTTCTTACTTCTTTAATCACTCTAAATATAAATTTAGGAAAACCGATCCACGTTCGTACAGTGATACAGATGATACGGACGGCAATACAGGCATGAAGCATCAAGAAGACACAAATTCTCTGCGATCAAGAACAGATATAATGGCAGAGCAGGAAGCAGAAGATAAGTGGGTGTTGCAATATTATATTCCCACATTAATGTGTCAAGAATGTCACGATCATTTCTTGAATGATAAAGCTAGTTCTTCATCGTTTAAAGAAACATTAACAAAGTTAAGAGAGCATTTATTCGAAGAACATAATATAAAACAAGATTTCATACCTAATATAGAATATAATTTAAAAGAGAAGATTCCAATACGTCGCTTCATACGAAAGCGTTATTTAAAATTAAAAGGAGATTTAGCAAGTTGCAATTATTGCTTTGGAGTAATTAGTTTCAAAAACAAGAATTATAATTTTTTACATAAACACTTGTTGTGTAAACATGAAGACAAATTAACGGTAATAGATAAGAATGAAACAAAAATAAGTTGGTATTGGGATTACTTCAAAAAGGGCGAAAGGAATGGGATATGCACCATTTGTAACAGAGGTATATCTTTGGGCGGTATTGCTAATCACATGAAAACTCATAAGTAAGTATACATTAGAAAATTTATTAAAATATTAAAGAATATAAAATATAGTAGAGTAGAAGGTGATAATATGGAACCCCTCAATATCTTAAAAACTTTGAGCTGCATTTTATAGGTGACAGCTAGAACTTGTTTATTAGGTTACCCTTTGGGCCGTAAGAGCGCTAGATTTACTAGTTGGCAATAACAAATAAAGTAAGAAACCTATTTCTCTTTTGTCGATTTCTGAACGTTTAAAAGGTAGGTAGAACTTTATTTATTTGTAACTGTTCGTGATTAACGGCTAACGTTTATAGCCAGACACTTATACAGTATATGATGTTATCTAACACTATAAACATTTCCACGTGTTTAAGAATATTTAGTTCTTTTCGTTTTGCTGTAACTGCTATTGTTTTTCATTTGTTATTGATGGCAATGTTTGTACTATGGACCCCCAAGATGCTGGATCAATGTCTGTGAATCCAATGTAGTTTTTGGACTCACATTGAGTGTGCAAGAGCAGAGAAAGAAGAATACGTGTGTGATTTATGCCGATAAATGAAAAAAAAAATTTTTTTCTTTAAGTTATTTTTTTATTAGAAATTTGTTTTGATAAAACAATATATTTTTTATTATGTATTTCTTTTACAATAACTTTTTTAAAACAGATTATTTTAAAGGCGTTCAACGTTTTGTGATTTTTTTTAATTTTATGCATCCAAAAAATAGTGGGGTTCATATTACCAGCATGTTACGACTTATGACTCAATTGCTCACTTTTCGATATCATTATACAGCTTTTTTTATAAGTGGAGAATAAATTGAATGTTAAAAATGGGGTTGCCAATAGAATAAGGAACCTAAGCATACCAGGAATGAAAGAATTAAGCTTATAGTTTACAAGAAATTGCTTAAAAACAAAGTGGCGTTTCATATTACCACCTTCTTCTCTAATGAAAAGAATATAAAAAATAGTAATAAAATATTCAATAGCTAAAGAAAATGTAATACGGATATAAGTGTCAAAGCACTTATATATATAATAATTACACTGTATACAACTTACAACATGCCTCATAATTTCTCAAGTTTCTTTAGTGGGAGTTATTCAGCTCAGTCTCCTACTCTCCTGAGTAACGTGACATACGTGATTTATTCAAGTTACTCTCATTTTTTAGAGTTATACTTGATTAAAGATTTGAAGTTCAATGAAGTTATAAAATAGAAAAAAAATTTTTAAATGAAAAAATTCTGCTAAAAATATGTTTAATATATGTATCGCTGAAAAGATATTTAAGAGTAGAATTTGAAAAAATATAAACGAAATTTTTTGGGGGAGATTTTTTTAATTAAATGAAAGGCTTAAATGTTCTCCATAACATAAAACTATATCCAAAATTCTGGACTTAATGTTTATTTTGCTTGCTAATTGTAGGGGAGACCGGGGCTAAACAGTCCGTTTTTTTTCGGTGCCGATTTTTAACAACAAAATAAATAATTGTAGTTAAATGTGGTATACCACTGTAAAGAGTGAACCTTTAGCTACAAAATTTATATAGGAAATTTTTGTCTACGTCGCTTTGTTTAACCGGTATAGAGCAAAAACGACAACGGTGGAAAAATTGAAATTTCAAAAATGCCGGGGTATAACAGTCTGCACTGCATTTTCAATACATATACGTACATCTAATCCTAAAAAATAATAGGATACATGCAATAATTGTTTTTAAGAGAAAAATATAAAAATTTATTTAAAATTTTTATGCGAAACATTATTAAAAAATAGTTACGAGGGTTCCTCTTTCCGCAGAAGTCACTCGCCCGACTTGTTTCACTCCTCGACGTCCGATGACTCTATTCGGTGTCTGAACGGTTGTAATTCCCGTCTCATCCATATTCCATATGCAGTGAGCCCGAAAATGCCTTGGAAATGCACCCGGACTGCTTACTGACCGATTAGCCCCAAACACAAGTTTCAGGTTTGATCGCCCACGAAATATTAGACATCAACGATAATGAAAAAACTACACTGGATTTGTGTTCAGCATGCATTACTCTTTATAATCACGTACCTCGAGATTTGGAGAGCAAATATTATTGCAGATATTACAAAATTTCCACGCGCAGAAAATGTAACTTTCACCTTCCGAAAACACGTTTGCCTTCGTAAAAATCATAACACGGCAGGTAACCTGCCGAAACTCCGTTGGTCACATGGGTACTATAAGCAGCGTTTACAATGTTAATAGCGAGTTCGCACAATAAACAGGTTCCGAGATATTTGATTAGACGTATTTACCCCGTAGACGTTTTAGCCCCGGTCTCCCCTACTCATCAATTTCTCAACGACGAAGAAAAAGGAACATGGACAGTCTTAAACGGTTATAATTCCTTGGGAATTCCCGATCTCCAAATTATGAGATTATTGTTAAAGAAATATTAGATGCATTTCATACTATAAAAGTTGCGATGTCTCTCAAAGCACATTTTTTGCATTCACATCTTAATTTCTTTCCACAAAACTTGGAAGTTGTGAGTGATGAATGTTTTCACCAAAGATTCGAAAAAAGTTCAAAGAAAAGTTCAAAGAAGTCAATAACAAGTATGTTGACTGATTACTGCTGAAATCTTAATTATCGCAGAGAAACCGAAGAAGATGAGTATAAACGGCAAGCAAAATACACTATAATTAAGCATTAAGTTCAGAATTTTAAGCCTTTTATTTAATAAAAAAAATGCTTTCTGAAGAAATTGCGTTTACATTTTTTTTTCAAATTTTTTCAAACTTAAATATTTTTCCAACGATATATAAAACATATTTTTAGTAAAATTTTTTTATTTTTTTCTATTTTATAACCTAATAGAACTCCAAAGCTTCAACCAAGTATAACTAAAAAAAAAAAAGAAAAAAATGACGGTGACCTGAGTAAATCACGTATGTCATATGTTACTCAGAAGACTGAGCTGCATGTATCGCTTCTAGTAAAAAACTTGAGAAATAATCAAATTTTTGAAAATTTGTTGTACTGTGTTAATTATTTATATTATATAATCGAAATTGCGATTCTCCAATCGCAATTCCGTCTGAGTATTTGGGTTGTGAATGGTTTTATGAATCTTATCGAAATATGTGCAAAATCGGTTTTTCCCACATTTAGGTAAATATACACATAGGGGAGACCGGGGCTAAACCGCCAACGGGGTTGAACCGCCAAATCAAATATCTCGGAACCTGTATATTGTGCGAACTCGCTATTAACATTGTAAACGCTGCTTATGGTACCCATGTGACCCCAACGGAGTTTCGGCAGGTTACCTGCCGTGTTATGATTTTTACGGAGGCAAACGTGTTTTCGTGGTGAAAAATGAAATTTTCTGCGCGTGGAAATTTTGTAATATCTGCAATAATATTTGCTCTCCAAATCTCGAGGTACGTGATTATAAATGCATGCTGATTATAAAGAGTAATGCATGCTGAACACGAATCCAGTGTAGATATCTAATATTTCATGGGCGATCAAACCTGAAACTGATTTATTCCGGGGGGGTGGCGGTTCAACCCCGGCATTTTTTAGATTTCAATTTTTCCACCGTTGTCGTTTTTGCTCTATACCGGTTAAACAAAGCAACATAGATAAAAATTTCCTATATAAATTTTGTAGCTAAAGGTTCACTCTTTACAGTGGTATACCACATTTAACCAAAATTATTTATTTTGTTGTTAAAAATCGGCACCGAAAAAAAACTGGCGGTTTAGCCCCGGTCTCCCCTACATATCATACATAAATATAATTTAATAAAAATTCAATCATATAAATATAATTGTAGATAACTTCTACACTGTGGAACATAAAAAATCATTTTATCAAAATCATGATTTTTGCTACACTTTTGCTCAAAACTATAACCGTTGAAAGAACAAAAAAAAATGATTCAAATTGTGACATTATTTATAAAAGAGTTTATATTTAAATCTTATGCAATTTTTAACATTTATAATTCTTCTTACAACCTGCTTAACGTACCTACATGTTTCAAAAATTAGAAGCAGATATTTAACATTTACGTGATACAATTCTTATAAGTGTTCACGTTACATAGTAAATATATATCCATCGAGAAAAACAAATTTACCATTACCATGTTTCATGTCCAAATAATAATAGTCATTAATAATAATATTATATTTGAATAGTTAGATAAAAATTAGATCTGTAATCAGATTAGATGTGTATCATGTGTAATATTTGAATCTAGATATTTAATCGTTTAAAAATATCTAAATAATGAGATTTTTAAAACGGTAGCCTCGACTCCCAACGGAGTAGCGTGTATTATAGGAACTAATTTTTTCATCGTATTTCTTGCTTCTTTAATCACTCTAAATATCAATGTAGGGAAACCCATGAAGTGCCAAATTCAAGCAGTGATATCGATGATCCGAATAGTGATACGGATGATCCGAACAGTAACACAAATGATAAGAACAATGGTACAAACATGGATACGCTTACAAAAGAAGCAGAACATCAAAAAGACACGCATTCTCCGCGACCAAGAACGGATGTAATGGTAGAGCAGGAAGCAGAAGATAAGTAGGTGTTGCAATATTATATTCTCACATTAATGTGTCAAGAATAATGTCACAATTCTTTCTTGAATATTAAAGCTAGTTTTTCATAGCATTTCTTGCTTCTTTAATCACTTTATATCAATGTAGGGAAACCCATGAAGTTCCAAGTTCAAGCAGTGATCCGGATGGTACGAACAGTGATACGGATGATGCGAACAGTGATACGGATGATACGAACAGTGATACGGATGATGCGAACAGTGATACGGATGATACAAATGCACTGCAAATCCAAGTATGTTATTTATACACGTATAAATGTATAAAAATGATACATTAAACAAAAGCTCTTTTTTAAAGCTTTTCAAAGTGTTTTTTATGTATTAAATTACGTCATTTAACACGTTTAATCGTATTAAATTAAAAATTAATACGTTTAATAATCGTGTTAAATGACGTGATTTAAAACGGCAAAAAATGTATAAGAAGAGCTTTGGCTAAAATAACACACTTGGATTTGCAGTGCAGTGATACAGACATGGATACGCTTACAAAAGAAGCGGAACATCGAGAAGGCACGAACTCTCCGCCATTAAGAACGGATATAATGGCAGAGCAAGAAGCAGAAGATGAGGGGCTGCTGAAATATTATATTCCCACATTAATGTGTCAAGAATGTCACGATCATTTCTTGAATGATAAAGCTAGTACTTTATCGTTTAAAGAAACATTAACAAAATTAGGAGAGCATTTAGTCTGTGAACATAATATAAAACAAGATTCCGTACATAATATAGAATATGACCTAAATAAAGAGAAGATTCCAGTACGTCGCTTCATACAAGAACATTATTCAAAATTAAAAGAAGATGTGGCAGAATGCAATCATTGCTTTGCACTAATTAGTTACAAAAACAGGAATTATAGTATTTTACATGAACACTTAATACGTAAACATAAAGACAAATTAACGGAAATAGAGAAGAATGAAACAAAATTCCTTTGGTTCTGGGATTACTTCACAATAAATGACACATCGCTCGCAAAATGCAACATTTGTAACCTGACATTTTATGCATTAACACCTGCATTTTTTACTGATCACGTGAGAACTCATGAGTAAGTATACATAAAATAATTTATTAAAACATTGAAGAATATAAAGTAGATAGTAATGAAATATTGAATAGCTAAAGAAAATGAAACAGATACAAGTTATCAAAGCACATACACTACTGTTCAAAAGTTTGGAAGCACTACTTTTTTAAGAAAAAAAGTGGTACTAATATTTTAAGAGAAAAATGTTACATGAGAAACTTTACTGTCTGTTTTAACTATTCAATACAGTATTATTTGTTTCTAATAATTTTCCAGGGAAATATTTTATTTAAAGAATTTTATCGAGTGAATATGCTATGGCATTGTTCCGTTATGAAGAAAGACCAAGTTTTCATGGTTTGAGTAAAATATAATAACTTTTAGTTTCATATTTGTTGTACTTCACTTAAACTATGAAAACTTGTTCTTTCCTTATAACAGAACAATAACGCGTTTACTCGATAAAATTCTTTAAATAAAGTACTTCCCTGGAAAATGATTAGAAACAAATAATACTGTGTTGAATAGATAAAACAGATAGTAAAGTTTCTCATATGACATTTTTCTTTTAAAGTAGGTATTAGCACATAAACGGTAGTGTATATGTATAACAATTATTCGTATTACGATCGAAATTGTGTTTTTAGTCGCAATTCCGTCAGTGATTCTATGTAATATTTAAGTCTAGACATCTAATCGTTTCAAAATAGTTAAATAATGAGATTCTTAAAACGGCAACCTAGTGATTTCCAACGGAATAGTGTGCACTATTGAAACTAATTTTTTTATCGCATTTCTTACTTTTATATAATCACTCTAAATATAAATGTAGGAAAACCGTACCAAGTTCAAGCAATGACACGAACAGCGATACAGACATGAATATGCCTACAAAGGAAGCGATATATCAAGAAGACAAAGAACTGCGACATAGAACGGATATAATGGCAGAGCAGGAAGCAGGAGATGAGTGGATGTTGCAATATTATATTCCCACATTAATGTGTCAAGAATGTCACGATCCTTTCTTGAATAATAAAACTTGTTCTTCATCATATAAAGAAACATTAACAAAATTAGAAGAGCATTTAGTCTGTGAACATAATATAAAACAAGATTTCGTACATGATATAGAATATGACGTAAATAAAAAGAAGATTCCAGTACGTCGCTTCATACGAGGGCATTATTCAAAATTAAAAGGAGATGCGGCAAAATGCAATTATTGCTTTATAGTAATTTGTTACAAAAATGCACATAATATTTTACATGAACACTTGAAGTGTAAACATAAAGACAAATTAACAGAAATAGAGAAAAATGACACAAACTTCCATTGGTTCTGGGATTACTTCACAATAAATGACAAAGCGTATGCAAAATGCCACAAATGTAATATACAGTTTTATGCACTAACACCTGCATTTTTGACCGATCACTTGAAAACTCATGAGTAAGTACACATTAACATAAAATTGTTAAAATGTACAATAGGTAATTAAAGAAAATATTATACACACAAATGACAAGCACTCTTATATAATAATTATTTGTATTATGATCGAAATTGTGTTTTTAGTCGCAATTCCGTCTGTAATTCTATGTAATATTTAAGTCTAGACACTTAAGGTAGTTCATCCGTGACAATGCTGTCAAAAACTAATGATAGACATATGACATAAAGTATTTGGCTGGAATCTGCGTTATGCATGTGTGTATAAGAATCTCATATGTACAGATACATAGATACTAATGTGTACTATTAGATCTTCATAGATTAGCTGTCATATACGTCCACCGCTATCAGAAATTGTGTACTTTACGTATCAATTACTTCGAAACTATAGAGTATAGACGGTCGAAGATCTTGTATTTTTGTAAGAATATTTTTGCAAGTCTCTTCTTGTTTTTCATTAAAACCGTAAGAATAGTTTGATCGCTACAATTAGAAACGTGTGCTATCGGAAGTTGTTTTCATACCTGCGATACATGTCAAAAGTGCTAACTTTGACTTCCGTTATTGCAACTTCGGTCAATCTTTTTCTATTTGCACATGTGTATAAAATGTGTTTACATTAATATACTGTTTAAATTTTACAAGATTCCTAAGAAAATGAGTTTACGGACGTACTACCTTCTAAATAAATGAATAATTAGATTCTTAAAACGATAGTCTTAACTTCCAACGGCATAGCATGAATAATGAAAACTAATATCCTTGCATTTCTTACTTTATCTTTACATTCTGCATATAAATGTAGGAAAACTGATCCAAGTTCAAGCAGTGATACGAGTGATACAGAGATGGACAATGATACAGACGGACAATGATACAGAGATGGATACGCCTATGAGAGAAGCGAAACGTTAAGAGGACTCAGAAGCATCATCTAAGAATATGTACAAAAAGATAGAAGGAACAAAAAAAGAGACAAGTAAAGGAACAAGTTTTTAACAAATAATAACTTGCTCTGCATTTATTACATACTACATGTAATTGAATTTTATGAATTAGACATTGTTTGTTCTATGTAAGTGTAATCTATATCGTGTTATATAAAATATTCACATGTATTAAGCGTTTCATTACTCATATTAATCAGGTCGTGAATTTCTTTTCTACTATATCTATAAATAGAATAAATTTTACAATAAATTTCATTTTTATGTATAAAGTGACAAGTAAGCCACAGATATAAATATTAAATTTAAACATTGATAGGACTCTTGCTGATTATTTAAATGCATTAAAAATAATATTTTTTTTTACTTAACGATTGAAATCAAAAGTTGTAAAATGTAGGTAAAATCACAAGAAACCAGTACATTGAATTATCGATGCAACTGTGGTTGCATCGATTACTAAATAATTAATATCTAAATTTAATTAAAGTATTGCTTCCTCATAGAGAAAGCTTTGTTTTTGTAAACCTCGCATATGGACCTTTAATTACGGATAAAATTAGGTCTAATCAACCAAATCTTAAACAATTATATGTATATGAAATAAGAGCTAGTAGAAAAGATCAAAGAAAAAATTGTTTTTTAGTTTTTGATGCCAATGTGTTCAGAATGTTCTAAAACATCAAAATCGCATTAAAAAAATGTCCGCGCGCGCGCGCGTGTGCGTGCGTGCGTGCGTGCGTGTGTGTGTGTGTGTGTGTGTGTGTGTGTGTGTGTGTGTGTGTGTGTGTGTGTGTGTGTGTGTGTGTGTGTGTGTGTGTGTGTGTGTGTGTGTGTGTGTGTGTGTGTTATGTACAGATTTATCTATAACTCAAGAACTAATAGATCAAATCTTAAGGGGTAACGCCACTCTAGAATTTTCAAAAAATCGATTTCTTTTTGCTTAAACGATGCTTTAAGGTCTTAGAAATAAGGTTGGTTTCAAAGCTCAGAAAAATCTCTATTATCCCTTTTTCGTAATCCGTCTGCCGGCGCGGAATGCATCTGTGAATGTTAACTGAAACTTTAAACGCGTTTTTCTCGAAATCGCTTTTTTAAAATCGGGCGGAATCAGAACTCGAACACCTTTTATCCGATTGACTTGAAATTTTGAGTGAAACTTTACAATAACATTATCTTTAGAAATACGTATGGATTTTGCGATAAGTTGAACAAAACTTTTTTTATAAACAATTTTGTGCGAAATTTTTTAGCGAAAAATGAAACATTTTTTTTCAACATGCACCATTCTTACAAAAAATGATATTTCGCAATTTCCATACGTACTTCTATAGAAAATCTTATATATTTTTCAAAAATCTTTGAATTTTTATACCAGCTCAGAAATTATAGGAGCTTCGATTCCGCCCGTTGGACGACTTCCGCAAAAAGGCACTTTGGATCAATGGCTCTGGCGCCGCCATTTTGTCAATAAAAAATTAATAAAAATTTTTTTTTATACTTTAATATATAGATAATAAATAGAATTAAACCGATTTTTATTTATGATTATTGTATTTCTGAAAAAAATTATCAAAAATTGGCTTTTTTTTGGTACTCTAGAGTGGCGTTACCCCTTAAAGAATTATATGTAAAATAGGAGTTGAAAAGACTAAAAAATATAATAAAATTAGAAAAATTGTTAATAATAAAAGGATTACCGATTTTTAGACAGAAATCTACGTGATTGCTCTAATTTCCGTAAATTTTGAGATATTCAACTGAAAAATTTTTTTATGGAAAGAGTATCATTAAAAGTAGGTTGGTATTGAATTTGACGAGGATTGGTGAAAGGGTTGCCAATTTTTGCCTAAAAAGTGTACAAGTTATACATATAATCTTATGTAGAGTATTATTAAAGAAAGGTTGTTTTGAATTTGGCGACAATCGGTGAAGAAGTCACCGATTTCTGCTTAAAAATGTATAATTTTTATTTGATGGATAGAGTATCATTAAAGGAAAATTGGTAAAAAAATGTGCAAATTAAAAACTAGCACATTGCTTCCTCATCATTACAAATCGCTACCATTGCTCCTTTTCAAACCCAATTTGTTTTTAAATTACAGCAACATAATTATTAACATAAAATAGTATGGCTTCTTCATAGAGGAAGCTTTATGAGCGAAATAAAATGATGAGAAAACAATGTGCACTAATTTGCATACTTTCAAGAAACATGGAAGGAAATAGATCTAGTAGATCAAAAACTTTATATTATTAACTTATATTTATATCTTGATAATCATATGTTACACGTAAGCATACAATTCATGCGTTTCTCTACATTCTTTATTGTAGTTAAGCGGATTTTTTCTATATTTTTTATTATAATGTAAAAGAATTAAATAAAAACAAATGTTGCATAGTATTTTTACACAGAATCATTTCTTATTTCCTGAAAAGAAATTTTAAATAACTTATTTATCATCTATTTGCGTAATTATGCACTTCAGAGCCCCCCCCCCCCCCCCTCAATAACCTTAACCTTGACATATGTTATTGTCAATATATCAATGTAGGTACTTTGATATATTATATAAGATATATTAGTCAGAGGAGTGAGCTCTTCTTCAGTATTACCAAACTTTTTTGTTCATAACTTTTTTGTTTATAACTTATAATGACCACCAACTTCGGTCAAATATTTAATTAAAATAAAATAAATACATTCTTCTTGTAAAAAAACTTGGCGCTGCTTTTTTACTCCCGCCGCATACTTCCCTAAATTATGTTTATTGCTTTTTTATTCAATCAAAAATTTGGTACTTTATTAAATTCAATCAAAATTTTAGTATTGTATTAAATTTCGAGGTCTAGCAGCGCCAAGTTTTTTTACAAGAAAAATTTATTTATTTTATTTTAATTAAATATTTTTATTTTGTACTGTTATCTCTTTAATTCTTTGTGATTAAAATGATTCTTTGTAATATTAATAATAATATTTATTTAACTTCGGCTGCTGCCAAGAAGTGGACTTGGTTTACAATAGGTTCCTTAACACATTCATCCATCCGCACATCGCCCGTCAATCACAATTTTTGACGGGATCTTTCTCACGCTAAAATTCGCCATTATTTATCGCTACTGCTCTCGCCTATCTTTTCTCATCTCCGCTTCTATCTTTTTCCTATCCCTATACAACTTCCTTAATATTCTTTCTTTGGTTGTATCTAGTTTATCGTTCCATAGTCTATCTATTCTTTCCCTGTTATCCCTCCCTAGTTCTATAAACCGATTCTTTATACTGCTGCACTCCTCTACATGGTGCTTCAAATTATCTCTTCCTTCCTTGCAGAACAGACACATTTTTTTCTCTTCCCCCCACCAATACATGTTCTCCGATTCCATGTTACCACATCTCAGATTTATCAGGGCTCTGATACTATCCCCTTCAGTCTGTTTATCTATGTTTGTCATCCTTAAATATTCCGGTCTATTTCCATCTCTCTCTAACTCTTTATACTTCCTGTTATACTTCGACTCTATTATATTATTCTCCTCCACTTGCCTCTGTATCTCCCAGTCTCTTAATTTAATCTCTTCCCCTAAGTTCCTCCCTTCTCTCCTTAACGACTCAACTGCTTCCACCCCCCACCCGTTTCTATTATAGTACTTTTCTCTCTCTCTACCATATCTGTCTTTCCATTTGTTTTTCTCTTTTTCTATCCAACATTTCTTGACCCATCTGCTCTCATCCATTTCCCTAATCTTTTCCTCATATCCCATTGCCCTTCCTCCCCATCCTATCCTAAGCTTTCTCAACCCCAGTTCCCTTGACATTAGGTATCTTGGTGTACAGAACTTTAAATCGAAAACCCATCTTGTGTAATCTAGCATAATTTTTTTTCCAAGTCCTTTTTTTCTTCCCATCCCCAAATTTCCACCCCATACGACATCACACTCTGGACTAGGTAATTAAACAAACTCCCTCTCTTTATGAAATCATCTTTACAGATCCATTTTCCTAGACCCCACGTTCTATTTACCGCAATCCTACCTTTCCTAGCTAATTCCTTAATGTAATCTTTGCAGTTCCCTCTATTATTAAACACGAAACCTAAATATTTAAAAGTCCTAACCTCTTCTATCTCCTTTTCTCCCCATTTCCATTTCTCTTTCTTCTCCCTACTTTTTTTGTTAAACACTAACATCTTTGTTTTATTGGTACATAATATCATTTTCCTCCGTTTTAGAAACCTCTTTATTGTGTCCATCATGTCTAGCATAGCTGTTCTATTCTTTGCTACGAACACCATATCGTCCGCATATTCTAGCGACCATACTCTAAAATGTTTCCTAGCTTTACACCTCCTATCTTTCTTTCCTCTAGCTCTTTTCTAATGTCCGCTATGTACAAATTAAATAGGAGAGGACTCATTACATAACCCTGTCTGACTCCTTTTGTTATCCTGAATTTCTCCGTCAGGCCCTCTTTTGTTCTTACTGCAACTTCAGTCACATCATATATCGCTTCTATTCTCCTTATAAGTTCTTCATCTATTTCCTTCTCCCTCAAGATCTTCCATAATTGCTCTCTTTCCACCTTATCAAATGCCGCTTTTAGGTCTACGAATAAGGCATACAATTTGTCTTTCTTTCCCTCCTTATCTTCTCTATGGACCAGGTGATCCAGGACAAAGATGTTATCCACCGTTGCCCTCCCACCTCTGAACCCCGCCTGGCTCTCAGGGAGCAGATCCTTCAGATCCACCTCCCTCTTCAGACGGCATCTGAGGACCTCCGCATATATCTTATACGCAGAGCACAGAAGCGAGATTCCTCTGTAATTTTCTACCTTTTCCTCATCTCCCCTTTTGTGTAACGGGACTATGATTGACGTTTTCCAGTCTGCAGGTAGCTTTCCTTCTCTCCAGATGTGTTTCAGCAGGTCCACCAACTTCCTCTTAACTGCGTCGCCTCCAAACATCCAGGCTCCCATTGGTATTCCATCGATACCTGTGGCCTTATTCCTCTTCATTCTTCTGATAGCCTTCTCTATTTCTTCCTCGTTCAACTGTAGTTTTGTCTGTTCGGCTTCTTCTCTTTTTTTACTTATTCCTTTTCTGTTCAGTTGTACCTCCTCCTTATCCGTATATTCCCAGCAAACATTTTGATTGTGGGATGTTGCCAAAAGGGGAACAAATGCCAGCAAAACGATAATGCCAAAGCCATGGCCTACTGTGTCCGCAATTGCTCTCCATATGAACGAAATCTTAAGAACATATTCCGCAGTCAAATTGACGACAACACCAGACCAAATCTGACAACAACTTTACGACGTCAGATTGACACAACAAATTGAGGACAGATCTGTTTATCGCAAAGCGGCAGCCGATTGGCACCAAACGTAGACCAAATCTGTCACCAGACATGCCAACAAAATGGCGCCAAACGCAGACCACATCTGTTTTCAAAAGCGACGCCAGATCGGCAATAAACGGAAATCAAATCTGTCGCTAGAAGCGACAACAGATTGACGACAGATTTGGTATTCTTAAAGTTCGTATTCGCGCATTCGGTATTCCATACCTGCAGATAATTATTATAGTTACACCTATTACAAATATATAAGTTTTAGCTGGTTTTCACGCTAAGATAACATAGCTATAGCATATGTTATTTATCTTAGCGTGTAAACCAGCTAAAACTTATATATTTGTAATAGGTGTAACCACACAATTCTCTGCAGTTATAGAATCCCGACTGTGAATACGAACTTTAGGAATACCAGATCTGTCATCAATCTCTACCTAACTTAAAGTGAAAAGGAATGTGATTAGAATTATTATATATTATATATTTATACACTTACATAAAGTTTGTTTTATATTTAATAACATTACATATATATTTTATAGTATTACATTTAATTACAATATTATATTTTATTACATTATTAGAATGTATTTTAAAAACGGTACAAATTATGTATTAATTAATACTAATGTAAGGCTTCTGCTCGCTCGATCGCCAAGATTATTACAAACTATATATTTTAAAATAAAATAAAATATAATATTAAATCGAAAAATCAAAGTATCTATTGTGAAGTATTAATAAAGAAGAAAAAATATTAACTAATCTAACATTTTATTAGACATGTATCTGTTATGAGATGTAATAGATACGACTAATAAATATTGTTTTAAACATTTATGAAAAAAATACGCATTACGCTTTACAGAAGCATCGGAAAAAAAACGAAGTTACTGATTACTTTCCGGGCGAACAGACATACGGAGATGACAATCCTAATTACAATGTTTCATTATGCATTATAGCAACTACAATATATTGCGGTGTGTACGAAGCATTATCTGCCGTACTATCATCACTATTACTATTCTCATCTATGCTACCCCAATACGGCATTCTGTAACCTTTTGCGCTGACTTCATGCAGATTAATATGTGATACCTCATCTGCTAACGCCGCACACGAGTATACCTGAACATCTGATGATGATATACCAATATCATAAAAATTAGTCACTTGTACAAACTTTTTGACGCATAAACAATAAGAATTTCCGTCCTTGAAAATATCGCAAACAATACAAATAGACCCATTATTTAAGATGCAACAATTATCGCGGATATGTGTACTAAGCAATATGTGATTAAATGTAATTTTGCGATACCGAGTACAATTGCTATCATCAATGTACGGCATAAATACACGAACAGATGTTTCTACATTACGAGCTTTGCTACTTCCGTGCGCTTGTCTTTCTTTTATTCTATTAAACATTTGTTGGAGAGGTTGATTACCTTTTCTGCAATATCTCCGAAAAATTGACATATTGCTTTCAAATGGAAAAGCAGAAAATGAATCTAAATTGCCAAAACGTCTAACGTCATCTGTGAGATGAAGCAGACCATGCACGTTATACGAATTAAATGTAGTGTCATAAACATGTTCAGCTCGAAGAACAAATTTCTGAAGGGCACACTCTGCGAAACGTAAGTATTGCCTTCATGGACACTTAGAAGATAAGATTCTTATAGCTGTATGTAAAAATAAGAAATGTTTATAGACTGTTTTATCTAATAAATCATAGAATAGAGCTGGACTAGTATACAGTAACATTTGTCGCAGTTCTGTAGCTTTATATTTTGAAAACATTTCGAGAGATCTGGGTCGCCTTGCAAAATCTGAAGGACAATATTTTTGTAAACTTTCTATTCGTGTATTTATAATGGTAATAAATGTGCTGGATAGTTTTGTGTCATGAGAGTATTTTCCTTTTACCCACGCAAGTAATATCTCTTTCATTACACCTATGAACACAAGGTGCATACATTCAAATGGAACCTGTGATACCATTCCCATCGGTAATTGTGAGAGCGGACTTGTACCTTCTTTGTGATGAATCTCATCTAAGCGGATGTGGTATTCTTCATCCGTTCGAAGAGGATGGTTTATACCATTAAAGACGTTATGATTACTATGAAAATGTGTACCTGATATTTTACATTTGGAACATGGACGTTCAGCCATATGGTTACGAAGATTTAATATAAAAGCGCGAGCTGGCGCATCTGCTATAAAACATCTAAGTCTTAGTAGCACTTTCTTGTCATTGAATTGTATTCCTCCATTTGAAAAAATTCTTTGGACATCTTGTACAAATTTGTTAAAGAAAACGTTAGGATTATATGGTTTTGCAGGACCTTTGTAAATACCCACAACTATTAGTGGTGCATCTTGTACATTGGCAATTCGACACTGAATTGGCCAAATATGAATGATACTTTGTTTATCTAAATTACATCCATCAGTACTAAAATCTAAAACTACCTCGTCAACTGACGTACATGATGCATTACAGAGGCTTTCAATAATTCCAAGTTCCAAATCAAAATGAAGATATTCCCCCGGTGGCACAGAGGATATAGCAAGATAATTACGCGGTGTTTGGAGTAGCGTCCTAACATCCTTAGGTAATAAGAAAAAGCAAGAATGTGTTCTTAGAAGAGATAGTATGCTATTTCCCTGAACATGTGTAAGATTATTATTTATGAAGCAAGTTGCCAATTTCTCACGAAAAGATGCTTCGTGTACGGTGTATCTGTACATAAAGGAGGCAAGAGCATTTTCATCACTTAATTCATGTTCATTAATGTTATTATTGCTAATAGGACTAACATGAAACATATCTGAAGGAAACGAACTATCAATTCTTTGTGTATTTACTATATTTACACTGCAAGTTTTATCGTTCGAAATACTATTCAAAGTAATAGTTTCTTCAGATGCAGTGGAGGGGCCAGGTAAATGCATATCACTCGTAGTACGGACATTTTCATTGGTCAAAGTTAATAAATGAACATTGTTTCTGTATTCTGCTCTAATTCTCCTTTTTTGTCTTTCAGACAATGTGTGCAGCGTCTTTCGACAAATTGAGGTCTTTAGATATTGTTTTTCCATAATTATATATAAAATGGAATTTGCAAGAGATTGCAGGTACAAATTTCTTGTGTCTACAAAATATAAAATTTATGTTGTGAATACAAAGAAGAAAAGGATTAGAGAGCCTCGTAAAGCTTTATATAAAGCCAAAAACACGATCAAATCGATATACGATATAATCACTGATGATGAAAGCGAGGGATCAAACGTAAAGAATAAGAAACTAGTAAGAGAATAAACCATCAATACAATAGACAATATTTTGAAATGCACGATTACGATATTCGCAAAACGTACAAAATACCAAAACCAATTGAAAAAATAAGTGGAGAAAGATCTTTGTATGAAATTTCTGTAAATACAAAGAAGAAAAGGATTAGAAAACTAGTAAGAGAATGAACCATCAATACAATAGACAATATTTCGAAATGCACGATTACGATATTCGTGAAACGTACAAAATACCAAAACCAATTGAAAAAACTAAAATAATTGTAAGCAATATCAGAGCAGTATCAGTGACACATAGTGTCACTTTTTCCAGCGCACAAAAATGTTATATAACTGTAGTCACAAAAAAACTTATTAAAAAATAAACTGCAATCATACTTGCAATAACGCAAAAAATCGCATACCACTAAAAATTAAAAAATTAAGTATAGTTTAAGTCCGAGTTACCCCTCAAATTTAAGCGAGTGTCTGTATCTTTATACAAGTAGGAGACAGATAAGTTATAAATCATTTCAATTAATGTTTAGGGCAGAGTTTTAACTAGCTCTCCGCACACACCGCACTAAGTTTTTACGCAGAGGCAACTACACAAGTTTTATAGCTCTTCAAAAGATGGTAAAACGAGGAGTCGTAATGCGGACCGCGTGAGCACACGAGTTTAAAAATATAATTTATAAAAAATAACATAATACCGCATTAGTAAATCTATACATTACAATCCATTTGCATGGAAACACCAAAATATTGTCTCATTAAATCGTAGAGAAATTGCGTGTACCTTGCCCACGGCTGTAGTGAATTTCCAGGCGATGCGGTTCACAAACGTGATTGTACGTATTTACAATACGTGGATACTCGGGCACCACGAATCGTGTCACCGATTCAAAGTGACGTCGGACTTCGCTCAAATAGAGCAATCTGTAACACATAAAGAAGAAAAATGTATTACATATAAGACAATGGACATAAAAAACAGAGCACATAACGTTTAATGCATGCAAAGCGAACGGGCAAACTTACCTTGCCCGCGGCTGCAGCGAATTTCCAGGCGATGCGGTTCACAAACGTGATTGTACGTATTTACAATACGTGGATACTCGGGGACTACGAATCGTGTCACCGAGTCAAAGTGACGTCGGACTTCGCTCAAATAGAGCAATCTGTAACACATAAAGAAGAAAAATGTATTACATATAAGACAATGGACATAAAAAACAGAGCACATAACGTTTAATGCATGCAAAGCGATCGGGCAAACTTACCTTGCCCGCGGCTGCAGCGAATTTCCAGGCGATGCGGTTCACAAACGTGATTGTACGTATTTACAATACGTGGATACTCAGGGACCACGAATTGTGTCACCGATTCAAAGTTACGTCGGACTTCACGCAAACAGAAGTTCCGTTTGTAAAGCAAAAATCTATAAAGCAAAAAAAGCAACATAATATACTAAACAAGAATAAAGTACAAAAAGTAAAATAAAAGTAAAATACTTACCAAGGACGCACAACTGTGTACGGCCACGTACGACCACGCGACCAGGTACGACGCAATGGAACACAATAGAACACCCAAGCGGCACGCACAAAGTATCACACCGTCCGTATCGTCACGAGCCGGTTGCGTGACTCCTTGTCCCCGAAGTAAACAAGCATAAGCGGTGGCGTTGTGCGCTACAACTATAATAGAACAGAAATACATTTTATTCACCTGGTTTTACGTATAACAGCGTCGCAATGACCGAACTCGGAATACTATATAATGACACTTTTTTGTATTTTTATAAGAAGTTGAAAGACGAACGCGATAAAATACGCATATATATTACACGAATTCTCATATCGTAGGAACACGAAATACAAACTAACCTGAGCACAACGCTTCTTGAACGTGAATCGCACTGGTTATTTAGCTCATAAGAAATACAACGGCACTTCCTCTTTCTTGGAAGAAAGGACAAGAAAAACCTTTTTCTCAGCCTGAAGACACGCACGTTCAAATGATATCTGCAGTTCTTCACAGGATAATTCCCGCTTCAGCACGCTGGTTTCACTGGGCGCTTTATGACGTCGTGATTGGACGTACAAGTCGAGACTGCCATAGCGACATGCGCACCAGCCATTCCGGCCGGCGTGGCGCGTCGTACGCCTATCGGGCCGACTGTTGCATTCTTGCGTGACAAATGCTGACACTTTCGTAATAGCAAAGTTGCTTGATATTTGTCGTGAATCTGTCGTCAATGCATTCAACAGACCTGCTCGCTTATCCGAGCCATCTGTCGTCAACATACATTGTTATTATATTTTTGCGAGATGTTTGCTGACACTGTTTGTAATAGCAAAACTGCTTAGCATTTGCCATCAATCTGCCGTCAATATGTTCGGTATCTGCTTGCTGTTAACTGCTATTCTGTCATATATTTTGCCGACAAAGGTTGTTGCATATTGACGGAAGTGTGCTAACAGAATTGACAATACCAAATTATGTTTCCCATTTGCGGCCTTTCGGCAAACATAATTTGTTGCCAACGTTTGCGATTACAGATTGTGTTAGCTGGGTTCCAATAACTCCTTGAAATAATTTGTCCACTCATTTCGTACGCGACGCGGAGTACCCTAGGCGTGCGCGCTCGCGCTCAATTGTACCACACGAGTTTTGCTCCTTTAATTTTAATTTAATTTATTTTTTTGCTCCTTTTATTACAACTGTCACTATTATTTAGCGAAAGACAGTTGACGTAGCCCTACGTCTACTTTCCTTCGCTGAATACTTTAACATGAAATAGTGACAGTTGACGTAGTTCTACGTTGTTGTTTGCGGCACAGTTGTTACTGTGCCCGTTTAATTTTTTTTTAATTTAGCTTTGTTTTCTGGAAAAATTTTAGTAATGGTTTCATGAAAATCGGTTTACAACAAAAAAACTACTCATTTATTTTATTAACCGATTTTCTCAACGATTGACGCCAAATTCAATACAGGACCCTTATGAAAAAGTACACTCAACTTTGATGGTTAACACCCAAATTGAGAGTTAACACTCAAATTTTGGCGTAAGTTTAGTGTTTGTCATCAAAGTTAAGTGTCAACACTTAAATTTAGGTGTAGATTGAGTGTTGACTATTAAGGTTTAGGTAAATTGTGGATTTAATCCTCATGCAATGATGAGTGTTTATTGGGAGTTTATTCTCAATGGTAAGTGTAGGTTGGGGATTAAGCCTCAATGTTTAGTGTAGGTTGGAGATTGATCCTTATCGTTGGATGTACAACGCCCGATCGTTTCACATTAGATGGCACGACGCACGAGTCGCCACTCTCAAAGAGCCTCACTCGTTAGGTGTCATGGCCGCACTTGCTTGCGTTTCTTCGAACGTGTCGAGTCCGTTACCTCTTTCTTGACGGATTGATCGTTGCGGCGCGTGTTCTGGAGACCAACCGAGCGAGAGTCGGATCACCAGGGAGAGCTCACCGCCAGGAAATGGAGAGCTGCGGCAGCTAGCGTCCGAGAGGGAGGATCGAGGCGAGGAGTCCGGTTCAGCAAGCGGAGCCCTTAAGAGATTCTCATTGGGACGCCATATTTGTTACTTTCATTTAAGGGTTCATATTTTTAGGGTTTATACCGTCATTTTTAAGGATTAACCATTAATCGAAAGTTAACTATCACTTGAAGGTTAACCATCATCCAAAGAAAAACCCTTAAAGTTGGGTGTGATTTCGGACCGCCAATTGAAGACTTACCTTCAAATGATGGTTAACCTTCAATTGACGGTCCGAAATCACACCCAAGTTTAAGGGTTTTTCTATGGTGTTTTTTTAACGGTTAACATCAAAAGTTGAGTGTATTTTTCCATAAGGGGATCCTCCCAGAATCCTCTCTTCAGCTAAAATTCCTTTAATACTTTTCGAGAAATATTAGTGTTGCATGTTTTCGTCGCAAGAAAGTATAAATTTCTTGCAGAAATCGGTAACCCCTTCCCCGATTCTCGCCAAAGTAAATGCCAACCTTTCTTTAATGATATTCTATATAAGATTACATGTATAACTTCACTTTTTTTTAGACATAAATCGGTAACTCCTTCAACGATTGACGCCAAATTCAATACCGGTACTTTAATGAGGTCTCCGATTCATTGAAATTTTAATATACTTAAGAAAATCGGTCATTAAAATAAATTAGTAAAAAACGTGGTTTTTTAAGGTTTTTTGAGGTTATCTTTGAAATCCTCTGGGCGACCCCTATTTTTTATTGCAGAATCGTGTTTAGCGGGTCAAAATACATAGGAGTAATGTGGTCTCAACCCCAGAGCAATATACTTTTTTTTTTTGTGGGCCTGTGTAATATTCTATATAAGATTACTTCACAAAAAGTGAAGTATCTGAAATATCTGCTGTTAAAGAAAGTCTGCTGTAAATGTCTTTTTATTTACCTTTAAATAAAAAAGAACGGAAAAACAGCCACAGGAAACTTCTTGGAAAAATCTTTATAACAGGAACAGGATAAAATAATTTCTTTTTGTAAGATAAAATATCTGAAAGAAAAAAAACATAATTTGAAATCATATGTAAAAAAATACCATTAAAAATTCATAAATCAGTTGTCTAAATAAACTTCCCAAGGAGCGCCAATGCATGTATAACGTACTTTTAATGCGCGTACAATTACATTGTCTTCCAAACTACATTAATTGCGTGTTCAAAATGCGCTCATTCAAATGCGTAATTAATGCAAATTGAGCATTTGATTTATAAATGACAGGTTTTATAAAATATATTTGCGCTCCTTGGGTTGATACAGATATAAAATCTCGAAAACAGCTCCAATTCTTTCACAAATTTTTTACATGTTACCGATGTATATGTTGCAGAGATTTCGTATAATTCATATTACTTATATATATAGATATAAATATAAATAAAATTTATATAATTTTATCTATATATATAAGTACCGTCGTCTGTATGTATGTATGTATGAAAGAGATGGAGAGATGGAAAGAATTTAAGATACATCTGATACATACCTTTTTTCTTTGTCTCTCTCTCTCTCTCTCTCTCTCTCTCTCTCTCTCTCTCTCTCTCTCTCTCTCTCTCTCTCTCTCTCTCTCTCTCTCTCTTTTGCCAACTATCTCTAAAGCCCTTGAAAGAATTGTATCGGATCAAATAGTACAGTACTTAGTAGATAACGATTTGCTGGATGAGTGTCAATTCGCATATAGAAAGAACTCGTCGACTCAAACATGCATCATAAGAATGTTGGATGAGATGAGGCAGGCGGCGGACTCCAGGATGGTCACTGTCTCTGTCTTCTTCGACTTCTCTAAGGCATTTGACAGGGTTCAGCGTGGGATTCTCATCGGTAAACTCAGGGACATGGGCTTCTCTGAGTCTGTGCTCAGTTGGATTGAATCCTACCTGACTGATAGATCGCAGGCAGTCCGCGATCAGTTTGGAGATGTGGTCTCTTCTCTGGCACGTGTTAAGGTTGGAGTGCCTCAGGGTTCCGTTCTTGGACCGCTATTGTTTGTTCTCTACATTTCGGATATTAAGAAAATTTTGCGACACTGTAAACGAAATTTTTATGCGGATGATCTACAAATTTATTTGCATTGTGAGCCGAGGCACTTAAGAAATGGTATCCAGGAGGTAAATGAGGACGTTGAGGCGATAGTACAGTGGGCGAAACGAAATGGACTACTACTGAATCCAGATAAGACGCAGGCCATCATCTTTGGGTCGGCAAGATACATAAATTCTATACAGCTAGAGAGACTCCCGAGTATCATGGTGAGCGGAGTTGCGGTGGATTTCTCCTGCGATGTGAAGTATCTGGGAATAAATATATCCAACACTCTAACGTGGGACAAAAATGTTACAAACACTGTCAAGAAGATGCAATCTAAACTATATCAACTCAAGATATCTAAGCACCTGTTGCCAGAGGCATTGAAAGTAAGATTGATTGTTTCGCTGATTTTTCCGCAACTGGACTATTGCTGTGCAGCATATACAGATATAACTGCGGAACTAAACTCAAGATTGCACAGGGCATTGAATGCCTGTGTAAGATTTGTGTACAATGTTAAAAGAGATGAACATATTACGCCTTATTATCACAGATTGTGTTGGCTCAAGGTGGATATGAGAAGAAGCTATTTTGTGGAATGTCAACTAATTAACATTATACGTACACACCAGCCGAGTCTCCTCTACAATTGTCTCACATTTAGGTCTGCCGAAACATGTAGGAGTACGAGAGCTGCTGAGGATCTTCTATCTCTCCCTCCCTGTAGAACAGAGTTGTTCAGGCGATCTTTCAGATCTTGCGCGTCTAAACTATGGAACGACCTTCCGCCGGATATTCGGGATGCTCAATCAAAGAGTAGTTTTAAGGATAAGTTTCATAAATATCTTCTGCGGATGTCTGGGATAGATTAGTCACGTGACCGCTCTAGTTGTTTTGTGTCGGACGCACGTTAGCCTAAGCCATATACTGTTCTGGAGTCTTGTGTGCTGTCTGGAACTTGTATTATTGTATTATGGTATTATTGTATTATGGTATTGTTATTATTATTATTATTATTATTGTATCTCAATTATTTCTTGGTGCATATTCAATTTTTGATATTATTGTATCTTTTGGTGCGCCTGAGGGGATAATATCCCAGGGCGCTTATAATAA